>NC_091990.1:85818223-86134619 GCF_044704955.1 Pristiophorus japonicus
CTCCTTTCCTCCCTCCCTCCCTCCCTCTCCTTTCCCTCCCTCCCTCCCTCTCCTTTCCCTCCCTCCCTCCCTCTCCTTTCCCTCCCTCCCTCCCTCTCCTTTCCCTCCCCCTTTCCCTCCCTCCCTCCCTCTCCTTTCCCTCCCTCCCTCCCTCTCCTTTCCCTCCCTCCCTCCCTCTCCTTTCCCTCCCTCCCTCCCTCTCCTTTCCCTCCCTCTCCTTTCCCTCCCTCCCTCCCTCTCCTTTCCCTCCCTCCCTCCCTCTCCTTTCCCTCCCTCCCTCCCTCTCCTTTCCCTCCCTCCCTCCCTCTCCTTTCCCTCCCTCCCTCCCTCCCTCTCCTTTCCCTCCCTCCCTCCCTCTCCTTTCCCTCCCTCCCTCCCTCCCTCTCCTTTCCCTCCCTCCCTCCCTCCCTCTCCTTTCCCTCCCTCCCTCTCCTTTCCCTCCCTCCCTCTCCTTTCCCTCCCTCCCTCCCTCCCTCCCTCTCCTTTCTCCCTCCCTCCCTCCCTCTCCTTTCCCTCCCTCCCTCCCTCCCTCTCCTTTCCCTCCCTCCCTCCCTCCCTCTCCTTTCCCTCCCTCCTCCCTCCCTCCCTCTCCTTTCCCTCCCTCCCTCCCTCTCCTTTCCCTCCCTCCCTCCCTCCCTCTCCTTTCCCTCCCTCCCTCCCTCCCTCTCCTTTCCCTCCCTCCCTCCCTCCCTCTCCTTTCCCTCCCTCCCTCCCTCCCTCTCCTTTCCCTCTCCCTCCCTCCCTCCCTCTCCTTTCCCTCCCTCCCTCCCTCTCCTTTCCCTCCCTCTCCCCTCCCCCCCCCTCGCTGTCAGAAACACATAGACACTGACTAAGACAGAGAGAGAGACACACACTGACAGACAGAGACACACTGGGGGGGCCCCGTCCCAGCACGCTGCAGTCGGTGAGAAGAAACTAAATTTTTTATTTATTGATTTTTAAAAAAATATATATTTTTAGTAATTTTTTTTGATTGATTTATTGGTTGATTTATTGATTTATTTATCATTTATTATTGATGGCTCTTTATTTGTAAAAGTGATGTGTTTCCCTTTCTCTTCCCCCCCGCCCCCCAGCCTAATCTCTTCCCTACGCCTGATTTTCTAAGTGTAGGCAAGGTTTTTCTGAGCGTACAAAAATCTACACTTACTCCATTCTAAGTTAGTTTGGAGTAAGTTTTCACTGCCTAAACTTTCAAAACAGGCGTAAGTGGCCGGACACGCCCCCTTTTGGAAAAAAAAATCTGTTCCAAAATGAAACTGTTCTAACTGACTAGAACTGGAGCAAACTAAATGCCGAGAATTGCAATTTCTAAGATACTCCATTCGAAACCAGTTGCTCCAAAAAAATAGGAACAACTCAGGCCGAAACTTGACTCCTATATTTCAAGATTCTATTAAGTGTGGATGTATGCAGGAGGATTGGGAAGTACTTATTTTTTCAAAGGGAGACACAGCTAATCCAGATAATTATAGGTCAATTAGCTTACATTTTAGAGTCTGTAATTAAAGAGGAAATTATCACATATCGAGATAAAGAGAAAAATAGAAGTAGCCAACGCAGATTTCAAAAGGGATGATCATTCTTTACAAACCTCAGAATTATTTGAGGAGTTGGTAGAGACATGGTAGATGGGGGAAATGCAGTGGATGTAGTGTACATGGACTTTAGGATAAGCCTTTGAAAAAATACTACTCGAGAGATTACTAGAGAAGATCAAAGGATATGGAATTAGTGGAAGGATTGCCGACTCTATTTAAAAATTGGTTCGAAGATAGAAAGCGGAGAGCAAGAGTTAAAGGCAGTTTTTCAGAATGGTTGGATGTGGGTCATGATGTCTCTCAGGGTTCAGTACTCAGGGGTGATGTCAAAATTTGCAGACGATTCCAAAATAGGAAATATAGTTAATTCTTAACGCAATTGCAAAGAGATATTCATAAGATAGGGAATGGGCGCAAGTGGCAGATGGAATTTATTGTCAATTATGTGATGTGATGTATTTTAGTTTAAAAAAAAATACAGTACAATGTAAAAGCAGAATGGAAGTCAGCTCAGTGCTGTGGAAGAGCAGAGGGAATAGTGGGTACAGATTCAGAGAACATTAAAGGCAGCATCTCCGGTTGATAAGGCTGTTTTTAAAAAAACAAATGGAATCCTAGGGTTTGTCACAATAGGTATAGTATATAAAAGGCAAGAGGTAATGATGAACATATTTAAAACTTCAATTTAGAGTACTGTGTGCAGCACTGTGCTTCACACTATAGGAAGGATATTGAAGCTTTATAAAGTGTACAGCCTAGAATGAGGAAACAAATACAAAAATAGACTTGAAAAAATGAATCTTTTTCAATAGAACAATGCAGATTATGGGGCAATAAGATAGACATGTTTAAAATTCTGAAAGGATGGGAGAGGGTAGATAAAAGCAGACTGTCAGCAGTAGTTAAGGAGTCAAGAACGAGGCCATAAGTACAAGATTAAACATAAGACATTTATTAAAATAATCCCACAGCCACTGAAGCTAGTTAGCATTACCACAAAGAAATCAATTGAGGGCAAATTGCCTCTATTTTTAACACAGGCATTTTGTTCTGCATCTGCGCTCCAATTCTCTCTCTGACAGCTATGTCTTTCTTCCACCCCCACCCCCTTCCCTTTTTCTCAATGAAATTCTTTTAAAGCAAATGCCAGATGTGAATTCCACCTGGAGCGATGAGGGCCCTCGTCAGCTCAGCTCCATTGACATCGCCGTGGCTGTTGCTACGGAACGTGGCCTCATTACACCAATCGTGCGAGACGCTGCCACCAAGGGAGTGGAGGAAATTTCTACCACGGTCAAGGTAGGACAAGAGGGTCTCACTGGTGGGAGTGAATGAACAAGTGACTGATATCCGCAACATATTTAACCCTTCCATTGCCACACATCTTACCATGTTGGTCTAAACAGCCTGCCTTCTCGATAGCATTCACACATTATCTTAATATTTTTGTTCAAATGATCATGATTTGAACAACAACTTGTATTTATATAACACCTTTAAAACGTCCCAAGGTGCATCACAGGAGTGTTCTAAAACAAAATTTGACACCGAGCCACATGAGTTATTGGAGCAAATGACCAACTGCTTGGCTAAAGAGGTAGGTTTAAAACAGCATCTTAAAGGAGGAAAGAGAGGTAGAGGGGCGAAAACGTTTAGGGAGGGAATTCCAGAGCTTAGAGACTTGGCAGCTGAACGCATGGTCGCCAATGCTGGAGTGATTATAAACAGGGATATGCAAGAGGCCAGAATTAGAGGAGCACAGATATCTAGGAGGATTATAGGGCTGGAGGACACTAGAGATAGGGAGGGGCGAGGAGGGATTTGAAAACCAGGATGAGAATTTTAAAATCGAGGAGTTGCTTAACCGGGAGCACTGGGATGATGGGTGAGCGGGACTTGGTGCGAGTTAGGACACCGGCAGCCGGGTTTTGGATAGCCATAAGTTTTCAGAGGGTAGAATGTGGGATGCCAGCCAGGAGTGCGTTGGAATAATCAAGTCTACAGGTAAGAAAGACATGGATGAGGGTTTCAACAGCGGATGAGCTGAGACTGAGGCGGAGTCGGGCGATGTTACGGAGGTGGAAATAGGGGGTCTCAGTGATGGCGTGGATATACGGCCAGAAGCTCATCTTGGGGTCAGAATGGACACCGAGGTTGCGAACAGTCTGGTTCAGCCTCAGACAGTTGGCAGTAAGAGAGATGGAGTCGGTGGCTGGGGAACGGAGTTTGTGGCAGGGATTTTCCCAATATTTAGTTGTAGTAAATTTCTGCTCATCCAGTACTGGATGTCGAACAAGCAGTCTAACGATTTATGTGGAGGAGTCGAGGGACGGGTCAGTGAGTTTGAGAGAGGTGATGATGGGCGTCATTGGAGTACATGTGGAAACTGATGCAGTGTTTTCCAATGATATCGAGGGGCCGCATGCAGATGAGAAATAGGGCACTAAGGATAGAAACAGAGAAACATAGAAAATAGGTGCAGGAGTAGGCCATTTGGCCCTTCGAGCCTGCACCACCATTCAATAAGATCATGGCTGATCATTCACCTCAGTATCCCTTTCCTGCTTTCTCTCCATACCCCTTGATCCCTTTAGCCGTAAGGGCCATATCTAACTCCCTCTTGAATATATCTAACAAACTGACATCAACAACTCTCTGGTAGAGAATTCCACATGCTCACAATTCTCTGAGTGAAGAAGTTTCTCCTCATCTCCGCCCTAAATGGCTTACCCCTTATCCTTAGACTGTGACCTCTGGTTCTGGACATCCCCACCCAGCCTCACACAACCAGTGCCAGAAGCCCAGATCCTGAGACCCAGCACCACACACCCAGGCGCTCAGCCTCACACACCCAGCCCGAGAAGCCCAGACCCTATCCTCAGCCCCAGGCGCTCAGCCTCATACACCCAGCCCCAGCCCAGATCCTACAGATCCTTGGGGGACACCAGAGGCAATGGTGCGGAGAGCAGGAAGAAAGCCATTGCAGGTGATTCTCAATCATCCAGTGTTTTGTGAATGAAACAGAGAGAATTTTATAAGAATTTTAGTATATTTAAGAAAACAATAAATTAATAAAAATTCAGGACAGCATCCAAATAACATGATTGTTGCTTTCCTCAGAACTTCCCATGAGCAGCACTGACTTTGGGAGGGTAATGGGTGTTTGGTGCCAAAGCTGTTTCATACCTAGCACAAAGGAACATAAGAAATAGGAGCAGAAGTCAAGACTTTGGTCCCTCGAACCTGCTCAGCCATTCAATAAGATCATGGCTGATCTGATCTTGGCCTCAATTCCACTTCCCTGCCTGCTCCCCATAATCCTTGACTTCCTTATCATTCAAAAATCTATCTATCTCTACCTTAAATATATTCAATGACCCAGCCTCCACAGCTCTCTGGGGCAGAGAATTCCAAAGATTCACGACCCTCAGAGAAGAAATTCCTCCTCATTTCTGTTTTAAATGGGCGACCCCTTATTATGAAACTATTCTTGGATGCCAATCATCACAGCCCCAGGACACCGCTGCAGGAGTTCCTCTGAGTCGTGTCCGAGGCCCAGCCATCTTCAACTGCTTCATCAATGACTTTCCCGCCATCATAAGCTCAGAAGTGGGGATGTTTCTGATGATTGCACAGTGTTCAGTTCCATTCGCAACTCCTCAGATAATGAAGCTGTCCATGCTCGCATGCAACAAGTCCTGGACGACATTTAGGCTTGGGCTGATAAGTGGCAAGTAACATTCGCGCCTCACAAGTGCCAAGCAATGAGTATTTCCAAAAAGAGAGAGTCAAACCACCTCCCCTTGACATTCAATAGCATTACCATCACCGAATCCCCCACCATCAACATCCTGGGGGTCACCATTGACCAGAAACTTAACTGGACCAGTCCAGTCACATAAACACTGACTGCAGGAGCAGGTCAGAGGCTGGATGTTCTGCAGTGAGTGTCTCATCTCCTGACTCCCCAAAGCCTTTCCACCATCTACAAGGCACAAGTCAGGAATGTGATAGAATGCTCTCCATTTGCCTGCATGAGTGCAGCTCCAACAACACTCACAGGACAAAGCAGCCCGCTTGACTGGCACCCCATCCACCACCTTAAACATTCACTCCCTCCACTACCGTGGCTGCAGTGTGTACCATCTACACGATGTACTGCAGCAACTCGCCAAGGCTTCTGCTCCTCCCAAACCTGCGACCTCCACTGCCTAGAAGAACAAGGGCAGCAGGCGCATGGGAGCACCATCACCTCTAAGTTCCCCTCCAAATCGCACACCATCCTGACTTGGAAATATATCGCCATTCCTTAATCGTCGCTGGTTCAAAATCCTGAAACTCCCTACTTAACAGCACTGCGAGAGGACACCGCCGCAGGTCGAGAGGATAAAAGAGCACACCACTGCAGCTTCCAGCGCGAGCTGCTTCAAATGTGCAACGGCTTCAAAGTGGGCGACTGGGTGACGTCGTCAAAACCCAGGTCGCCGTTTGGAGCGAGGGTAGGAACATCGGCGGGGCGGAGGAGCGGCGAGAGATCGTGGCGGAGGAGCGGCGAGAGATCGTGGCGGAGGAGCGGCGAGAGATCGTGGCGGAGGAGCGGCGAGAGATCGTGGCGGAGGAGCGGCGAGAGATCGTGGCGGAGGAGCGGCGAGAGATCGTGGCGGAGGAGCGGCGAGAGATCGTGGCGGAGGAGCGGCGAGAGATCGTGGCGAAAGTGCGGTGCCCAGAAGAGCGGAGGTCCCAGGGGCAGCCGACACTGCGATATGTGTGCTCACTAGGTCCATGCAGGTCTCCAGTAGGTCTCCAGTCGTCTTGGTTAATCCTTGCCACTGGATAAAGGCCTAATTCTGTCAAGCCCATATGGTGGCTGATGTGCAATGGTCACGGCGCGTTAAAAAAATCCACACACCGGCATCTTCCACCCCCTCAACTGGAGTTCAGGACTGGAACATCAGGTCCTTCATTGAAAGACCTGTGAACTCATGTGGAAGCAAGTAATCCTCGTTTGAGGGACCGCTTATGATGATGATGATGGTTCTGCACAGAATGTAAAGCTGAACTGAATTCATTTTTGATAAATACCATTGACTAAGAATATATACTAATTTCCTTATAATAAAATCAGAAAACGCTGGAAATACTCAGCAGGTCAGACAGCATCTGTGGAGCGAGGAACAGAGTTAACGTTTCAGGTCGATGACCGTTCGGGCATTTCCAGCATTTTCTGTTTCAATTTCAGACTTCTAGCATCCGCAGCATTGTGCTTTCACATTTCCTTATAGTTCTGTACACAACTTCTCAATAATTTCTTAATAAATATATACCACTCTCTATCATTTCCTATATTACATTAGCGTTTGCGTCTCTGGATATTAAAAGATTGTCTATAACATTTTAAATCTGTAGTAAGTGTAACAATGCTGATTGGTCAATGCTAACCAATCTGATCCTAAAAAAGATGAAAACCTACTTCAGGTTATTTGCTGAAGAAAAATAATGAAATAAAGTTGGGAGCATGTTGCAGACCGAACTGAATTCCCAACTTCAATTACTATTTTTTTTAACATTAACTGGAGGAAAATAAACAGAAAACAAAACCCCGCATACCAACCAGCTCAGAAGAAGCAACTCGCCTCTCAACGTGACCGAAAACAACCGAGAAAGAGGGGCAGGGAATGAGCTTGCCTAGATAAGTGATCTGGAGCCAGATTGGCTGATATATATGGGTTGGATTCTTACCTGCCCTCGTGCTCATGTTCGGTGGGATCAGGCAAGACCCCACACCGTGTGAATCTGTCATGTCAACTAATGTGCACACTTGAATAAAATGAAAAGGGGAAATTTGCTAAAAACTTTGAAATAGAAAACTTAAGAATATATTTATGGAAACATTTGGGCCATCAACATAACCCTTTCCGAAGAGGCACGGATTGTGCTTATATTCCCATGAATATTCCTCGGCTTGCTGAGGAGAGGTGAATAACCACAGATAGAAGAAGAGAAAACTCTGAACATAAGAACATAAGAATTAGGAACAGGAGTAGGCCATCTAGCACCTCGAGCCTGCTCCGCCATTCAACAAGATCATGGCTGATCTGGCCGTGGACTCAGCTCCACTTACCCGTCCGCTCCCCATAACCCTAAATTCCCTTATTGGTAAAAAATCTATCGATCTGTGATTTGAATATATTCAATGAGCTAGCCTCAACTGCTTCCGAGGGTAGAGAATTCCACAGATTCACAATCCTCTGGGAGAAGAAATTCCTTCTCAACTCGGTTTTAAATTGGCTCCCCCGTATTTTGAGGCTGTGCCCCCTAGTTCTAGTCTCCCCGACCAGTGGAAACAACCTCTCTGCCTCTATCTTGTCTATCCCTTTCATTATTTTAAATGTTTCTATAAGATCACCCCTCATCCTTCTGAACTCCAACGAGTAAAGACCCAGTCTACTCAATCTATCATCATAAGGTAACCCCCTCATCTCCGGAATCAGCCTAGTGAATCGTCTCTGTACCCCCTCCAAAGCTAGTATATCTTTCCTTAAGTAAGGTGACCAAAACTGCACGCAGTACTCCAGGTGCGGCCTCACCAATACCCTGTACAGTTGCAGCAGGACCTCCCTGCTTTTGTACTCCATCCCTCTCGCAATGAAGGCCAACATTCCATTCGCCTTCCTGATTACCTGCTGCACCTGCAAACTAACTTTTTGGATCTAAAGAGTTTCATGCACAAGGACCCCCAGGTCCCTCTGCACCGCAGCATGTTGTAATTTCTCCCCATTCAAATAATATTCCCTTTTACTGTTTTTTTTTCCAAGGTGGATGACCTCACATTTTCCGACATTGTATTCCATCTGCCAAACCTTAGCCCATTCGCTTAACTTATCTAAATCTCTTTGCAGCCTCTCTGTGTCCTCTACACAACCCGCTTTCCCACTAATCTTTGTCATCTGCAAATTTTGTTACACTACACTCTGTTCCCTCTTCCAGGTCACCTATGTATATTGTAAACAGTTGTGGTCCCAGCACCGATCCCTGAGGCACACCGCTAACCACCGATTTCCAACCCGAAAAGGGCCCATTTATCCCGACTCTCTGCTTTCTGTTGGCCAGCCAATTCTCTATCCATGCTAATACATTTCCTCTGACTCCACGTACCTTTATCTTCTGCAGTAACCTTTTGTGTGGCACCTTATCGAATGCCTTTTTGAAATCTAAATACACCACATCCATCTATCCACCTCTATCCACCATGCTCGTATATCCTCAAAGAATTCCAGTAAATTAGTTAAACATGATTTCCCCTTCATGAATCCATGTTGCGTCTGCTTGATTGCACTATTCCTATCTAGATGTCCCGCTATTTCTTCCTTAATGATAGTTTCAAACATTTTCCCCTCTACAGATGTTAAACTAACCGGCCTATAGTTACCTGCCTTTTGTCTGCCCCTTTTCTAAACAGAGGCGTTACATTAGCTGCTTTCCAATCCGCTGATACCTCCCCAGAGTCCAGAGAATTTTGGTAGATTATAACGAATGCATCTGCTATAACTTCTGCCATCTCTTTTAATACCCTGGGATGCATTTCATCAGGACCAGGGGACTTGTCGACCTTGAGTCCCATTAGCCTGTCCAGCACTACCTCCCTAGTGATAGTGATTGTCTCAAGGTCCTCCCTTCCCACATTCCCGTGACCAACAATTTTTGGCATGGTTTCTGTGTCTTCCACTGTGAAGACCGAAGCAAAATAATTGTTTAAGGTCTCAGCCATTTCCGCATTTCCCATTATTAAATCCCCTTCTCATCTTCTAAGGGACCAACATTTACTTTAGTCACTCTCTTCCGTTTTGTATATCGGTAAAAGCTTTTACTATCTGTTTTTATGTTTTGTGCAAGTTTACTTTCGTAATCTATCTTTCCTTTCTTTATTGCTTTCTTAGTCATTCTTTGCTGTCGTTTAAAATTTTCCCAATCTTCTAGTTTCCCACTAACCTTGGCCACCTTATACGCATTGGTTTTTAATTTGATACTCTCTTTTATTTCCTTGGTTATCCACGGCTGGTTATCCCTTCTCTTACCGCCCTTCTTTTTCACTGGAATATATTTTTGTTGAGCACTATGAAAGAGCTCCTTAAAAGTCCTCCACTGTTCCTCAATTGTGCCACCGCTTAGTCTGTGTTCCCAGTCTACTTTAGCCAATTCTGCCCTCATCCCACTGTAGTCCCCTTTGTTTAAGCATAGTACGCTCGTTTGTGACACTACTTCATCACCCACGGTCAGTTAAAACTCCCTGACAACCAGCTGGGTGGGGCTGCACTTGCTTTGTTCCATTCTTATCTATCCAGTTGTAGCTGGAGAATCGCTGGCAGTGGCTTCTCTTCCCGCTCCCGCACCATTACCTCTACTGTCCCCCAAGGATCTGTCCTTGGCCCTCTCCTATTTCTCATCTACATGCTCCACTTCGCGACATCATCCAAAAACACAGCGTCAGTTTCCACATGTTCGCTGATGACACCCAGCTCATCACCACTTCTCTTAACCCCTCCACTGTCTCTAAATTGTCAGACTGCTTGTCCAGCATCCAGTCCTGGATGAGCAAAAATTTCCTCCAACTAAATATTGGGCAGACCGAAGCCATTGTCTTCGGTCCCCGCCACAAACTCCATTCCCTTGTCACCGACTCCAACCCTCTCCCTGACAACAGTCTGAGGCTGAACCAGACTCTTTGCAACCTTGGTGTCGTGTTTGACCCCAAGGTGATCTTCCGACTATCACTAAGACTGCCTATTTCCATATCCGTAACATCACCTGGCTCTGCCCCTGCCTCAGATCATCTGCTGCTGAAACCCCAATCCATGCCTTTGTTATCTCTAGACTTGACGATTCCAATGCACTCCTGGCCAGCCTCCCAATTCTACCCTCTGTTAACTTGAGGTCATCCAAAGCTCTGCTGCTCGTCTCCTAACTCTCACAAAGTCCTGCTCACCAATCACCCTTGCGCTCGCTGACCTACATTGAATCCTGGTTAAGCAACACCTCGATTTAAAAATTCTCAGTTTTGTTTTCAAATCCTTCCATGGCCTCGCCCCTCTCTATCTCTGTACCCTCCTCACAAACCTTCTGAGAGCTCTGCGCTCCTCTAATTCTGGCCTCTTGCACATCCCCAGTTTGGCAGCCATTCCTTCAGTTACCGAGGCCCTAAGCTCTGGAAATCCCTCCTTAAATCTCTCTGCCTTTCTACCTCTCTCCCTCCTCCTCTAAGGCACTCCTTAAAACCGACCTCTCACCAAACATTATGGTCATCTACCCTAATATCTCCTTATGTGGCTCGGTGTCAAATTTTGTTTGATAATGCTCCTGTGAGAAGCGCCTTGGGACCTTTCACTGCGTTATAGGTGCTATATAAATGCAAGTTTTTGTTGTTGACATTGACCGTATTAGTAGCATTGAGCAGTTTCATGATGCAGATACCAAGGGACCTTGAATCATAAAGTTCCTATAATGCTTCATTATCTGTTCCATGGAATATTTATCCCTATTAAAATTCAATTTCTTTCATAACCAGATACTTGCCCATTTCCTTGTGTGGTTGAACAGGTTAAACACTGCAGCAGGCAAAACTTGTCAGTTAACCAGTATTTCACGTGACTAAAATTCTGTGAACTAGTACAAAATCATAGTCATGCAGAAGCTTGCCATCAATATCATTTAAATCACCATGCAATTAGAAAAAGAAAGGGAAAATCGACGGTTGTGAACTTTGAACAGGAGCACCTGCCTGCATATCAATACCAGGTGATACTGCTCGAGATAACCAGATTGTGATTAATGCTCCCCATTTATTTGCACAGCTGAACATTGTAGTACATGTTTTCCTTTGCTTAAAGCATTTGCATGTATTTTTTTTCCATTTACCTCCCCTCTTGTCTGCCTCATTCAAAGATAACAGTTTTATGTGAATGTAAGAAATCCCTATCCGTGTTGTCATTAGGATTCCAGTGAAGTGTAAAGGTGGCTGTGGGTGTGATTTTTGTGCAGCCGCCATGGAGGTGATTTTTACATTGAGATTTCAGTGAATCAGGTGCATGAAATGTTGGTGCTGTGTCCATTTCAACTGAAAGCACCCGACAACACCATCATCAATTTAGCATCTTCTGACTTCAACGTACCTTAGGAAAACATTTGGAATGCTATAAAACTGGGCTGAAGCTTTGGTGCTCAAAAGTCTCACTTGATAGTGGTGGCAGAATTGAGTTGATAAATTAAAAGTAACACGAGAATTTTCTTGGCTCAAGTGATTTTCTTTCTTGTTTCATAATTGGTGCTAATATGTCAAATCTGGTAGTTGGAGACCCTCTTCGCGTACCTCTTGTACAGGTGTGGTATTGGACAAAGGCTTCACCACCTGAAACTAATTCTTCATACACATTGGGGGTGGGGGTCCATCATATGGTGCTGGGTTAAACTTGGATATAACCAGGGGTACGGTTGGAAGTACACGAGTATATACACGAGTATATACACGAGAGAAGTACACCCACTCTTATTTTCAGGGGAGAAATGTATGGTCACTTTTCAGCCACTTAATATAGCGGCATATGCTTCTCAGGATTGGCGACTCTAAAATTAGGAGGCACAAAAGTAGGAGGAGTTATCCTTCTTGGCACTCGGGTACCTCCGTCCCCTGAGCTCCCAACCAGGGCCTCTTCCGGCCCCCGAGCTCCCGTCCAGGGCCTCCTCCGGCCCCATAACTCCCGTCCAGCCCCCCTCCCGGCCCCTGAGCTCCCGTCCAGGGCCCCTCCCGGCCCCTGAGCTCCCGTCCAGGGCCCCTCCCGGCCCCTGAGCTCCCGTCCAGGGCCCCTCCCGGCCCCCGAGCTCCCGTCCAGATCTGTTCCGGCCCCATAGCTTCCATCCAGGGCCTCCTCCCGGCCCCCGAGCTCCCGTCCAGGGCCTCACCTGGCTCCTGAGCTCCCGTCCAGGGCCTCTTCCGGCCCCCGAGCTCCCGTCCAGATCTCTTCCGGCCCCATAGCTTCCATCCAGGGCCTCCTCCCAGCCCCCGAGCTCCCGTCCAGGGCCTCACCTGGCTCCTGAGCTCCCGCTGTGCCCTCTCCCGGCCCCTGAGCTCCCGTCCAGGGCCCCTCCCGGCCCCTGAGCTCCCGTCCAGGGCCCCTCCCGGCCCCTGAGCTCCCGTCCAGGGCCCCTCCCGGCCCCTGAGCTCCCGTCCAGGCCCCCTCCCGGCCCCTGAGCTCCCGTCCAGGCCCCCTCCCGGCCCCTGAGCTCCCGTCCAGGCCCCCTCCCGGCCCCTGAGCTCTCGTCCAGGCCCCCTCCCGGCCCCTGAGCTCCCGTCCAGGCCCCCTCCCGGCCCCTGAGCTCCCGTCCAGGGCCCCTCCCGGCCCCTGAGCTCCCGTCCAGGCCCCCTCCCGGCCCCTGAGCTCCCGTCCAGGCCCCCTCCCGGCCCCTGAGCTCCCGTCCAGGCCCCCTCCCGGCCCCTGAGCTCCCGTCCAGGCCCCCTCCCGGCCCCTGAGCTCCCGTCCAGGCCCCCTCCCGGCCCCTGAGCTCCCGTCCAGGACCCCTCCCGGCCCCTGAGCTCCCGTCCAGGCCCCCTCCCGGCCCCATAGCTCCCGTCCAGGCCCCCTCCCGGCCCCTGAGCTCCCGGCCCCTGAGCTCCCGTCCAGGCCCCCTGAGCTCCCGGCCCCATAACTCCCGCTGGGCCCCCTCAAGCCCCATAGCTCCTGTTCAGGTCCCCTCCCAGCCCCTGAGCTCCCATCCAGGGTCCCCTCCCGGCCCCTGAGCTCCCGCCCAGGGCCCCCTCCCAGCCCCTGAGCTCCCGCCCAGGGCCCCCTCCCAGCCCCTGAGCTGTCCAGGGCCTCCTCCGGCCCCATAACTCCCGTCCAGCCCCCCTCCCGGCCCCTGAGCTCCCGTCCAGGGCCCCCTCCCAGCCCCTGAGCTCCCGCCCAGGGCCCCCTCCCGGCCCCTGAGCTGTCCAGGGCCTCCTCCGGCCCCATAACTCCCGTCCAGCCCCCCTCCCGGCCCCTGAGCTCCCGTCCAGGCCCCCTCCCGGCCCCTGAGCTCCCGTCCAGGCCCCCTCCCGGCCCCTGAGCTCCCGTCCAGGCCCCCTCCCGGCCCCTGAGCTCCCGTCCAGGCCCCCTCCTGGCCCCTGAGCTCCCGGCCCCTGAGCTCCCGTCCAGGCCCCCTCCCGGCCCCTGAGCTCCCGTCCAGGGCCCCTCCCGGCCCCTGAGCTCCCGGCCCCATAACTCCCGCTGGGCCCCCTCAAGCCCCATAGCTCCTGTTCAGGTCCCCTCCCAGCCCCTGAGCTCCCATCCAGGGTCCCCTCCCGGCCCCTGAGCTCCCGCCCAGGGCCCCCTCCCAGCCCCTGAGCTCCCGCCCAGGGCCCCCTCCCGGCCCCTGAGCTCCTGTCCAGGGCCTCCTCCGGCCCCATAACTCCCGACCAGCCCCCCTCCCGGCCCCTGAGCTCCCGTCCAGGGCCTCCTCCGGCCCCATAACTCCCGTCCAGGCCCCCTTCCGGCCCTTGAGCTCCCGTCCAGGGCCTCCTCCCAACCTTGAGCTCCCGTCCAGGGCCCTCTCCTGGTCCCCCAAGTTCCCGCTGGGCACCCTCCCGCCCCCCCCCCGGTCCCTGAGCTCCCGCCAGGCCCTCTCCCAGGTCCCAAGCTGCTATCCATCATGGCAACGTGGGCAGACAGATTATGAAGAGGACTTTAAAGCCTCGTGACAGATGTTGTAAAAGACTACAGGTTTTATTGCTTGTGTGAACTGATTTGCAGGTGAAGAAAATAAACAGTGAAAGAAAAGAACTAGGTGAATGAATATGTTCAACTATCTAATTTGTTTTGCAAAGTAAATAAGGGTGTTGTTCACTGACTCAGTCTAAAACCGAAACGTGTTTATTGTAGCAATGAAAATTTAGAATCACGTCAGGAAATTCATGTAAATTTTGCTAACAGCTCTCACAATCTACTTCAGCCACAATTATAGTTTTCTGCTTCGTGGATTATTTTGTATGATAACTGTAATACATTCAACTGCAAAGTGTTCTAAACATGTCAAAGATGAGGAGGACTGCACAAAAAGCCAGAGTTGGTGAAATGGAGATTGAGGGTGGGGTGTTTGTAGGGCTGGAAGAGGTAACAGAGATAGGGAGGGGCAAGACCATGAAAGGATTTAAAAACAAGGGTGAGAATTTTAAATTGGGGAATGGATGTGGAACTGGGAGCCAGTGTAGGTCAGCAAGGACAGGGTGACTAGTGAGTGAGACTTGGTGTGGAGCAGAGCTTTGCATGAGCTGAAATTTAGAGAGGCTGGAGTATGACACACTGTTCAGGAGAGGATAGAAATAGACAAGTCTGGAGGTGACTACGGTATACATGAGAGTTTTAACAAAAGGGCTAAGGTAGGGGCGGAGACGGGAGGTGTCACGGTGGTGGAAGTAAATGGTCATTGTGAGGAAGAGGATATGGTTGGAAACTTAGCCTGGGATTGAATAGGATGCCTCATTCGATGCAATACGGCTCTTCTTTAAAAGCTGTTTGTTTGCTTCATCTTCTCTTTCCCCTTGTTTCTCTACTTCATTTCTTAGCTGGCTTCCCTTCCTCTTTCCTTCCACCCCACCTCACCCTACCCTTGGATAGGCAGAGGTAGGCGATGTTATGAAGGTGGAAGAAGGCGGTCTTTGTGATCTCATGACTTAATAATATAGATATTTACAGATCTTTATATCTCCTTGGATTCCCTGTGGTTTTACACGAGATCGCTACGCTCTTTCAATTCTGACCTCTTGTGCATCCCTGATTTTAATTGATCTACCATTGTCAGCCATGCTTTCGGCTGCCTGTTCCCACTCTAAACCTCTGCCTCGCTATCTCCTCCTTTAAAACACTCCTTACAACCGACCTCTTTGACCAAGCTTTTGGTCACATGTCCTGATATCTCTCTACGTGGCTCGGTGTCAAAAAATGTCAGGGATATGGGGAACGAGCGGGGGAGTAGGACTAACTGGATTGATCTTCAAAAGAGCCGGCGTAGACTCAATGGGACGCATCACATCTTTCTGTGTTTTACTATTCTATAATTCTATAATGCTCCTGTGAAGTGCATTGGGACATTTTACTACATTAAAGGCACTATATAAATGTAAGTTGTTGTTGTTCCTGAGTGATCTGGAACACAGTATATATTACCCACACACAACTGATGTGCCCTAGGCACATCTCCACAAGCTGGGCTAATAACAATAATTCTACAGTACAGACAGAGCCCAGGGGAAGTACTGCTTCTACATCAGTGCCAGTCACCACATGCAGGCTTGTCTTTTCAAATGGAACAGAGAATTTAAATGAGCGTTTTTGAACTCTTTTTAAATCTAAGAGAATTATTTGAAGATTGAAACTGATTTGCACCCTTCTGAAGTAGTGTACATGAATAAGTCGCAGGTATGAGCAGCTGGCTGGCTAGCGATTCTTTAAACTGAAATTTGTATTGTTTGCACATTGTGGGATTTTTGTTTCTTGAGCTGCTCCCAGTATGGGAGGTTGAACAGGGATGGATCCCAACACTGCTCCCAGGAGTTTGTTGCAAACTGGCACTAGCAGCTGCTGTGATCAAAGTTTAGCATTTCCGTGTGTGTCCCAGGTGATGAAACTGTTCCTTGCGGGGCAGTTTCTTCGACCATCAAGTTGTCCGAGCAGGTCACCTGAAATTGGTATTGAAAGAGGCCCCAATAAGTCGCCTGAAAGGCACAGCATCTCGATTGAAGTGTGGCAGAGCTCCCAAACAGTGTGTGACTGAGCTTGGCTGTGCAATCCAAGGACGCCAGGCCTTTATAGGCAACTACATGCATACCAAGCAGTACTGTCTGCTGGGAAACCTCAGAGAATCAAGAGCACATACCAGAGGTGGTGGTCTGCTTTTCATCCTGGAAACAGCATTACTTCTGGATATGAAATACCATGGGTTCTATTATGTGTCTTTGCCAATTCCCTCCTATTTCATCTCCTTTTTTCCCCCCACCCCCTGCACCACCACCACACAGACTTATGCGTCCTCATTTGGTTACTGAGTCACTTCTCCATAACCGCGGCATCAGTGTTCTTTGGGTGTTGACCCATCATGAGCAGCTTGAATTAAAAAGGCACTGTTTCCGAATTGTTTTTACTTGTTTCTGTGTTTCCTCCCCCCCCCAACACCCCTCCTTCACCCAAGGCACCCCACCTAATGAAATCCGAAATCGGCCATAACTGGCTGACAGACGGGCAGCTTAGCTAACGCTGGGACGTGATGCAGCCCCACAGTGCATTCATGACTATTTTTCAGGCCCACCCTGAAAATTTCTTGTTTTCAATGTGTTCCTTGAATTTTGTTTTGAGCAGTCGGATCTTCCCAGAACAAAAGGGAAAGGCGGGAGATGAGTGAGATGGGGTCTCATAGGTGTTTTTTAGGGACAATATTACAGTACTAAATATCTCTCGTTCGATTTTTTTTTTTCCCCACCTTCCCCCTTTTCCGGGTCAGGCAGGGGTCAGACTCCGATCAACTGTAACTCTGTGCGATGTGTCCATTGAGACGTGACAAATATCTATTTTGGGAGGTTAGTTGAATGCCTTGACCCCAAGTCCTAAAGAGCAGAAAGTAGCAGATGATACTGAACATCACTCCCCACCTCCAAGGCACTACCAAGGATAAGCCAGCAGGATGTTTAAGTGAACGAGAGTGGTTTCAGTGTTCCAGCAGATGGGGTGGGCACAGTACAGACAGGAGCTGAAGCAGATTGCGGAGACAAAACTCTGGCAGACTGAAGTATTGGAAAAGTGCACACTGAGTTTTCTGTTGCCTTTTCATCAGGGGATTGTGCAGTTCCAGTTTGTTAAGCACACACTTGATTTCTGTCACTGTTCACAGACGCATAGCAACGGTTCTGTGAGTAGCACAGGTTTAATGGTCAAGTCCAGTGGATGCTGAGAATGGTTCACTTGTTAACCCCCTCTTCCCAACAAAAGTAATTCGCATGAAAATCTGTGCAAAAGCTCGGGAGCAAGGGTAGGAGACAGAATTATGGGAGAGGGTGATGCAACCCCAGCTTTAGCAGCCACACAGGAGAGGGGCGTGACTGTGTAAGACCTCAGCAAACCTCCAGTGTCAAATGAAGCATTCCGACCTACAGGATGTAGGGAAGCTGCTGCCCCCTGTTACCTACAGCAGTAATTGGTGTAGAGCACATCCCTTCCTTTCATTAGAAGTATGATTTTGCCTCGCAAGTGTGAAGCAATTCTCATGTTGCACCCTGTTGTGAATCTTTCACTAGTGTTACTCTGTGCATGCATCACATTATCCGCTTGAAGCTGTCTAGCAGTGTAATTATATTACTTTGAAATGTCATTAGCATTGTTTCTGTTTTAAATTGACAATATATTTAATTACACTAAATAAGGATGCAGAGTGACTGACGCTGAAACTCAGCCTTGATGTCAAGTGGAGGAAAGAATGGGACCATCCTCTTAATTACACGCACACACACGCACACATACATACCGCATCTAATGTATGCACATACACAATGGGTGTGCATGCGCACAGACCTTTTTAGAAAGGGAGGTAAGGTCTTCTGTGGAGCTGCCCATCTATAAATGTGATGGGGAGTGAACGCACAGAACCACCTGCGTGGGTTTGTAAGGTTTAGGGTCTCAGTGGAAGTGCAATTGCAAAAAGGTATTCTGGAGCACGAACTGAAAGTGTAAGTCACCTTGATGATTCACCGATTCCTAACGTCTGGCTATTCTATCCATACAAAAGAATAGGAATGCAACCAAAATCAACTTGTTTTAACTTAACATTTCTTGTGGTTTTGTGCTCATCAAGGTGAAAGATGTGCAGTCAGAATCAAGTCAGTTTAGCACAGCTTGAGTCGAGAACTCGTTCCGAATTTTCTTCGGGTTTTGGATGTGCTGGAGCCATTAGAACATAAGAACATAAGAATTAGGAACAGGGGTAGGCCATCTAGCCCCTCGAGCCTGCTCTGCCATTCAACAAGATCATGGCTGATCTGGCCGTGACTCAGCTCCACTTACCCGCCCGCTCCCCGTAACCCTTAATTCCCTTATTGGTTAAAAATCTATCTATCTGTGACTTGAATACATTCAATGAGCTAGCCTCAACTGCTTCCTTGAGCAGAGAATTCCACAGATTCACAACCCTCGGAGAAGAAATTCCTTCTCAACTCGGTTTTAAATTGGCTCCCCCGTATTTTGAGGCTGTGCCCCTAGTTCTAGTCTCCCCAACCAGTGGAAACAACCTCTCTGCCTCTATCTTGTCTATCCCTTTCATTATTTTAAATGTTTCTATAAGATCACCCCTCATCCTTCTGAACTCCAATGAGTAAAGACCCAGTCTACTCAATCTATCATCATAAGGTAACCCCCTCATTTCCGGAATCAGCCGAGTGAATCCTCTCTGTACCCCCTCCAAAGCTAGTATATCCTTCCTTAAGTAAGGTGACCAAAACTGCACGCAGTACTCCAGGTGCGGCCTCACCAATACCCTATACAGTTGCAGGAGGACCTCCCTGCTTTTGTACTCCATCCATCTCGCAATGAAGGCCAACATTCCATTCGCCTTCCTGATTACCTGCTGCACCTGCAAACTAACTTTGCCTGCCTCTCTTCCGCTCTTACATCCGGTCCAGAGTGTCCTTGGAGATGGAGCACGCGGTGTCCACCGGTACGCTCGCGGCCTTCCGCGAGAGGTGGGCACCGGAGGGACTGGAGTGCATCATCACGCCCGGCAACCAAATTTTAATTTGATTTTACGTTTTAAAGTTTAATTTGTTTTAATTGCCGGTGCTTTTAGTGTCCCCTTCCCTTTTATAGGGGGCACTGGAAAAATGTGATTTTAGCGCCCAAAAAAAACCCCCCAAAAAAATGAAAAACACAAAAAAAAAAGGAAAAAAGGGCCTTGTAAATGTCTGGTGTGTCACCCAGGTCGGGTGGCACGGTTTAATGTTTTATGTTTTTGCAGGTGAACTCCAAAAAGAGTTTCATGCACAAGGACCCCCAGGTCCCTCTGCACCGCAGCATGTTGTAATTTCTCCCCATTCAAATAATATTCCCGTTTACTGTTTTTTTTTTCCCAAGGCGGATGACCTCACACTTTCCGACATTGTATTCCATCTGCCAAACCTTAGCCCATTCGCTTAACCTATCTAAATCTATTTGCAGCCTCTCTGTGTCCTCTACACAACCCGCTTTCCCACTAATCTTTGTGCCATCTGCAAATTTTGTTACACTACACTCTGTCCCCTCTTCCAGGTCATCTATGTATATTGTAAACAGTTGTGGTCCCAGCACCGATCCCTGTGGCACACCACTAACCACCGATTTCCAACCCGAAAAGGACCCATTTATCCCGACTCTCTGCTTTCTGTTAGCCAGCCAATTCTCTATCCATGCTAATACATTTCCTCTGACTCCGCGAACCTTTATCTTCTGCAGTAACCTTTTGTGTGGCACCTTATTGAATGCCTTTTGGAAACCTAAATACACCACATCCACCGGTACACCTCTATCCACCATGCTCGTTATATCCTCAAAGACGCTTGTTGTATCCTCAAAGATAGCAGGGAGGCGGCGGATGGGAATTGGAATGGGACCCGGGGTAGGATGCCAGCTCTCTGCCTCGTTTTGGATGGTGCCTGGGTTTACGGAAGGAGTGAAGCAGGCGTTATTGCAGCCACCTCCTTTGCTGGTGATGTTGGGAAAAGAGAATAGGATTGGGATAGTGCCATCTGCGAATTCCTACCTGACACGCTGTATTTCCAGTATTTTCTGTTTTTGTTCCAGCATATCGTGCCCCTGCTTGAAAACAAGTGTCGTATTTGCAAGAATGGGAATTACCCAATTCTTTATGACAGCTGTTCACAAAGCAATTAGCTGCTGTAATGAAAGTGGCCTTCTTAGAAATGGGCCAATTCTTTGAATTGCACAAGTTCTTTGGCCAGACTTACCCTGGTGGCTGGCATACACCTTGAATTCCTATCTTCTCCCCCGCCCTCCCTGCCACCTCCCACCACTCCAATCTAGTTGTTGCCACAGCAGCACTGAAAGCAGTACAACTGTCGGTCACTTCATGTAAATATCCTGCTCTCTGGAACTCCAATGGAGATGGAAATCTCACTCTGCAGTGGTATTGACAGACTTGCAGGCCCTGAGGAAATTTGGAGTCTTAGGGGCCGAAATTGCATAGCACCCCGGTTGCGGGGGTGGGGGGGGCGGTAAACATTTCCGAGGCTGGACATTCCCGGACAGAAGTCCCGCCCCGGAAGCGAAATTGGGGTTACCACCCACAACAGGAAATGGAGCGCAATGTCACGCACTCTACTTTCTCTCGGGGCAGGATTGGGAAAGCGCTACATGGGCGCATTGCGGAGCACTATGTAGCCTCTCCGCATAATGCTGACGCGTTTCAACGCCACTCCCCTTCCATTAAAGAGGAAGGATGTTGCGAGCTCTGCAGGCCTTTTGATGGCCTCCATTCAGCCACAAGGGACGTGGGGGACGGTGGCGGCAGCCCAGCACAGAAACAGAGTGCCAGTCTGCACGATCGCAGCCAGGACCCCGCGGTTGACAACGGCCTAACCTGTGGGTCGGAGAAAAGAAAATGGTGGCACAGTGCACCTCCCCTTTAACTTTTTCCCCACGAGCAAAGTGCGGCCCGGTTTGCAACCCGTGAGGCTGGCGTTGACATCACCCACTGCGCAGCCCAATTTTCACCACGGGGTGAGAAGGGGTTGGCGCACATGGCGGTGACGTCATCACCAGAGGCACGGTGGCCCAGGGCGCGGCGCGACTGGATTCTCGCCTCCGCTAACTCCAGCGCAATTATGCTGGAGCCGGTAATGGTTACTCCCCCCACCCCCCTCCCCACCAGGTGAGCCTCACTAGCTCCCCGGAGGGACCAAGGGAAGGTGCACAACAAGGGGAAGGTCTTGTGTTGTTTTTCCCTTTGCAGACATTTTTCTGCATTAAAAGCCCTATATAAATGCAAGTTGTTGTCATTATCATTCCCATCCTCCAACAATATACCTTAACCCCAACATTAACCCCTGTTGTATTGGTGTCTCATACCCAGTGTTCACACCAGCCAACCTTGTGGTCTTCCCAGGGAAACTGCCACTTTACTGGGTCGAGACTGCCTCCAGTTCATTTTAGTTAGAAACCAAGTGGAGACTTTCATTCCTTCGGTCTGTTTAAATTGAACTCCAATTCTGGAGTTGATAGAATTATGCTCCACCCAACTGTTTCATCCAGCACCTGAGGTATCTCCAAACAGGATCCTATCACGAAAAAAAAACTCTTCAAGTGAATTGTACATCATTCTAAGTACTATAAAAGAAGCTACCTATACTGACAAAGGCTTCTCAGACTGCCCTTGTGAACACAAAGACGACGTCCTGGGAAAGAAGCTTTGAATTAAAATTAAAAAAATTTCTGTGATGGCGTGCCCCAGTGATACCCTGACTATGATTTGGAGGGGTGGACCTAGAAGTGCTTGTGGGCAATGTACCACATTCACTACCTCACTGGGGTGTAAGTTCTACACTAAATGTCTGTTCAACAATAACAACATGTATTTATATAGCGACAAGGCACTGCACAGGAGTGTTAAAAGACAAAAAAAAATGACACTGAGCCACATAAGGAGAAATAAGCAGATGACCAAAGGTTGAGTCAAAGAGATAGGTTTTAAGGAACATCTTAAAGGAAAGAGCAGTAGTGAGATGGAGCAGTTTAGGGAGGTAATTCTAGAACTTGGGGCCGAGGCAACGGAAGACACAGCCACCAATGGTTGAGCAATTGAAATCAGGGATGCTCAAGAGCGCAGAATTAGAGTAGCGCAGATCTATTTCAGGAAATGCCAAATGGATATAAAGTGATCAGCCTTTACGACATTAGTACTATTTGCCCATTGAAATGAATAAACATAAGAAATAAGAGCAGGACTAGGCCATTTAGCCCCTCAAGCGTGCTCTGCCATTTACTAAGATGATGGCTAATCTGATCATGGACTTAGTTCCACTTCCCTGCCTGCTCCCCATAACCCTTTACATAAGAACATAAGAAATAGGGGCAGGAGTAGGCCATACGGCTCCTTGAGCCTGTTCCGCCATTTAATACGATCATGGCTGATCCGATCATGGACTCGGGTCCACTTCCCTGCCCGCTCTCCATAAACCCTTATTCCCTTATTGTTTAAGAAACTGTCTATTTCTGTCTTAAACTTATTCAATGTCCCAGCTTCCACAGCTCTCTGAGGCAGCGAATTCCACAGATCCACAACCCTCAGAAGAAATTTCTCCTCATCTCAGTTTTAAATAGGTGGGCCCTTATTCTAAGATTATGCCCTCTAGTTCTAGTCTCCCCTATCAATGGAAACATCCTCTCTGCATCCACCTTGTCAAGCCCCCTCATAATCTTATACCTTTCGATGAGATCACTTCTCATTCTTCTGAATTCCAATGAATAAAGAGGCCCAAACTACTCAACCTTTCCTCATCTCCGGAATCAACCTTGTGAACCTTCTTTGAACTGCCTTCAAAGCAAGTATATCCTTTCGTAAATATGGAAACCAAAACTGCACGCAGTACTCCAGGTGTGGCCTCACCAATACCGTATACAACAGTAGCAAGACTTCCATGCTTTTATACTCCATCCCTTTTGCAATAACGGCCAAGATTCCATTGGCCTTCCTGATCACTTGCTGTGCCTGCATACTAACCTTTTGTGTTTCATGCACAAGTACCCCCAGGTCAGCCATGATCTTATTGAATGGTGGTGCAGGCTCAAAGGGCCGAATGGCCTACTCCTGCACCTATTTTCTATGTTTCTAAGTCCTGCTGTATTGCAGCACTTTGCAATCTTTCTCCATTTAAATAATAACTTGCTCTTTGATTTTTTTTTTCTGCCAAAGTGCATGACCTCACACTTTCCAACATTATACTCCATCTGCCAAATTTTTCCCCACTCACTTAGCCTGTCTATGTCCTTTTGCAGATTTTTTGTGTCCTCCTCACACATTACTTTTCCTCCCAGCTTTGTATCATCAGCAAACTTGACTACGTTACACTCTGTCCCTTCTTCCAAGTCGTTAATATCGATTGTAAATAGTTGATCCCTGCGGCACCCCACGAGTTCCTGATTGCCAACCCGAGAATGAACCATTTTATCCCTACTCTCTGTTTTCTGTTTGTTAGCCAATATATTATCCATACTAATATATTACCCCCAACCCCATGAACTTTTATCTTGTGCAGTAACCTTTTATGTGGCACCTTGTCAAATGCCTTCTGGAAGTCCAAATACACCACATCCACTGGTTCCCCTTTATCCACTCTGTTCGTTATATCCTCAAAGAATTCCAGCAAATTTGTCATACATGACTTCCCCTTCATAAATCCATGCTGACTCTGCCTGACCAAATTTTGCTTTTCCAAATGTCCTGCTACTGCTTCTTTAATAATGGACTCCAACATTTTCCCAACCACAGATGTTAGGCTAACTGGCCTATAGTTTCCTGCTTTTTATCTGCCTCCTTTTTTAAATAGGGGCGTGACATTTGCAGTTTTCCAATCTGCTGGGACCTCCCCAGAATCCAGGGAATTTTGGTAAATTACAACCTGACCATCCACTGTTGGAATATTATTAGTGACCTCTACCGTAAAGACTGATACAAAATATTTGTTCAAAGTCTCTGCCATTTCCTTGTTCCCCATTATTAATTTCTCAGTCTCATCCTCTAAGGGACCAACATTTACTTTAGCCACTCTTTTCCTTTTTATGTACCTGTAGAAACTCTTACTATCTGTTTTTATATTTTCTGCTTTCTGTCTGCCGCCTTTTTTAAATAGGGGCTTTGTGGTTTTCCAATCTACTAGGACCTCCCCAGAATCCAGGGAATTTTGGTAGATTACAACCAATGCATCTACTGTCTCTGCAGCCACTTCACTTTTGGATGCAAGCGTTCAGGTCCAGGGGACTTGTCTGCCTTTCGTCCCATTATTTTATCAGTACCAATTCTTTAGTGATTGTATTAAGTTCTTCCCTCCCTATAGCCCCTTGATTATCCACTTGTAGTGTATGCAGCACACAAATCACTGACTCCACATGGTCTGGTGTTAATCTAACTGCTGTCACCTTCGTCTTTTATTGAACAGCCTCAGAGTGACTCTCAGGTGTGGTGGTCAGCCTTTTCTACTGCCTCTTGAAGGTACTTTCAGGTTTCCTACCACAGCGCCCTCTGTGGTGTACCATTGTGCTTATTATACATTTAAGGTACCAGGACGATACACACATCAATACATAACACCACTAGTGGGATGTTTTTAGTGACTTCTACCATGAAGACTGATACTAAATATTTGTTCAAAGTCTCTGCCATTTCCCTGTTCCCCATTATTAATTTCTCAGTCTCATCCTTCAAGGGACCAACATTTACTTTAACCACTCTTTTCCTTTTTATGTATCTGTAGAAACTCTTATAATCTGTTTTTATATTTCGTGCTAGTTTAGTTTCATAATCTATCTTCCCACTCTTTATTATTTTTTTAGTTGTTCTTTGCTGACTTTTAAAAGTTTCCCAATCCTCTGGCCTCCCTCTAGTCTTGGCCATTTTGTATGCCCTTGTTTTCAATTTGATACCATCCCTTATTTCCTTAGTTAGCCGTGGATGGTTATCCCTTCTCTTACGGTCTTTCCTTCTCATTGGAATATATTTTTGTTGAAAGTTATGAAATATTTCCTTAAATGTCTGCCACTCATCATCATCATAGGCGGACCCTCGAACGAGGATGACTTGCTTCCACATGAGTTTACAGCTATTTCAATGAAGGACCCCATGTACCAGTCCTCAACTCCAATTGGAGGGGTTGGAAGATGCCTGTGCATGGATTTTTTTTAACATGCGGTGATCGTTGCACATCAGCCACCACATGGGCTTGACAGAGCTCGGCCTTTACCCAGTGGCAAGGGTTAACCAGGACAACTGGAGACCAGCTCTGCTGCACGGACTTAGTGTGCGCACACATCACAGTGTGGGCTGGCTTCTGCTGTCCCTGGGCCCTCGACTCTTCTGGGCCCCGTACCTCATCTGCCGCAACTCCGCCACGATCTCTCGCTAGTCCTCCACCACAAACATTCGCTGCACCTCCGCCACGATCTCTCGCCACTCCTCCGTCACAAGCATTCGCCGCACTTCCGCCACGATCTCTCACCACTCCTCCGCCACAAAACACTCACCGCACGTTCGCCACGGTATCTCACTGCACCTCCGCATCAAACATTCGCCGAACCTCCGCCACGATCACCCACCGAATCTCAACTACAATCCCTCATTGCTCCTCCACCTCAATCACTCACCGCACCTCCACTACGACCTTCCCGCACCTCTGCTGGACCTGAGCCCAGCCAATACTCCTGCCCATGCTCCAAACGGTGACCTGGGTCCTGATGACATCACCCACCTCGAAGCTGTTGCACACTTGGAGCAGCTCACACTGGACGTTGTAGTGGCATGCTCCAGCTCTATTTAAAGCCCCAACCCCGGAGGTGTTCTCACGCAGGCCGGGGTAGCCCACGATGGGAATAGGGAAGGGCAGTTGTTAGGGAAAATCAATTCATAGCGAAAGAGGGATTTCATTTTGTTGGTTGGAATAAATCTGGGACAAAAGGATGGCCTTCATCTAAACAAGCAAGGTTCTAATGTACTGGAAAAATGGTTAAATAGGGAAGTGACGAGGCATTTAAACTAGGAATGGAGGGCTGGGTAAATAAAACCAACCAGTTTCCGCTAAGCGAAGGGAGAAATAGATGATATTCATTCAGAAAACAAATTTGGCAAGAGGGATATGAAAGAGTAAGAAAATGAAATGGATTGGTTATAAATGGGGAAAAGACTAAAGTAAAACTAGAGGTTAGCATTAACAGAAGCCTGGCTACAAATTGGACAATAATAGGAATCAAACATATCAGGATACAATATATTTAGGAAAAGAAAATGGAGTGGCAATATTGGTAAAAGAGGAATACATGCTATGGAGAGTAGACAACATAAGAAATAGGAGCAGGAGTAGGCCATTTGGCCCCTTGAACCTGCTCCACCATTCAATAACACTCATCGCTGCCTCCTTATGAGCAGCAACCCCAACTGTCTGCCACTGCTCATCAACCCTCCCACACTTCAATCTATTTCACCAGTCCCCTTTAGCCAACTCTGCCTTCATACCTTTGTAGTCTCCTTTATTTAAGCTAATGACACTGGTTTGAGATCCAAATTATTCACCCTCCAACTGAATTTGAAATTCAACCATGTTATGGTCACTCATTCCTTGATGATCCTTTATGAGGAGATTGTTTATTAATCCTGTCTCATTACACAGTACCAGATCAAAGATAGCCTGCTCCCTCGTTGGTTCCACAACATACTGTTCAAGGAAACTATCCCGGATGCATTCTATGAACTCTTCCTTGAGGCTACCCTCGCCAATTTGCCTTGTCCAATCAATATGAAGGTTAAAATCACCCATGATTATTGCCGTTCCTTTTTTCAAGTCTCCATTATTTCTTGATTTATACTCCATCCAACAGTGTCGCTACTGTTGGGGGCATTATACATGGCCTTTTTAGACCTCACAAAGGCCTTTGACACTGTTAACCGCGAGGGTCTATGGAGCGTCTTCCTCCGTTTCGGATACCCCCAAAAGTTTGTCAACATCCTTCGCCTGCTCCACGACAACATGTAGGCCGTGATCCTTACCAACGGATCCATTACAGACCCAATCCACGTCCGGACCGGAGTCAAACAGGGCTGCGTCATCTCTCCAACCCTCTTCTCAATCTTCCTCGCTGCCATGCTCCACCTTGCAGTCAACAAGCTCCCCGCTGGAATGGAACTAAACTACAGAACCAGTGGGAAGCTGTTCAACCTACACCGCCTCCAGGCCAGGTCCAAGATCACCCCAACCTCTGTCGTTGAGCTACAGTACGCAGACAACGCCTGCGTCTGCGCACATTCTGAGGCTGAACTCCAGGATATAGTCGATGTATTTACTGAAGCATATGAAAGCATAGGCCTTACGCTAAACATCCGTAAGACAAAGGTCCTCCACCAGCCTGTCCTCGCCGCACAGCCCTGCCACCCAGTCATCAAGATTCACGGCACAGTCCTGGACAACGTGGACCACTTCCCATACCTCGGGAGCCTCTTATCAACAAAAGCAGACATTGATGCGGAGATTCAACACCGCCTCCAGTGCGCCAATGTAGCCTTTGGCCGCCTGAGGAAAAGAATGTTCGAAGACCAGGCCCTCAAATCTGCCATCAAGCTCATGGTCTACAGGGCTGTGGTGATACCCACCCTCTTGTATGGCTCAGAGGCATGGACGATGTACAGAAGACACCTCAAGTCGCTGGAGATATATCACCAACGATGTCTCCGCAAGATCCTGCAAATCCCCTGGGAGGACAGGTGCACCAACATCTGTGTCCTCGTCCAGGCTAACATCCCCAGCATTGAAGCACTGACCACACTCGATCAGCTTCGCTGAGCAGGCCGCATGGCAGACATGAGACTCCAAAAACAAGTGCTCTATGCGGAGCTCCTTCAGGGCAAACGAGCCAAAGGTGGGCAGCGGAAACGTTACAAGGACACCCTCAAAGCCTCTCTGATAAAGTGCGACACCAGTGACACCTGGGAGTCCCTGGCCAAAGACCGCCCTAAGTGGGGAAAGTGCATCCGGGAGGGCGTTGAGTTCTTAGAGTCTCAACGTCGAGAGCGTGACAAGGTCAGGCACAGGCAGCGGAAGGAGTGTGCGGCAAACCACCCCTTCCCTCAACGAATGCCTGTCCCACCTGTGACAGAGTCAGTGGCTTTCGTATTGGACTGTTCAGCCACCAAAGAACTCACTTCAGGAGTGGAAGCAAGTCTTCCTCGATTCTGAGGGACTGCCTAGGATAATGATCATGTTAGGGGGCCTACAGACTATGCCGACCAGCGACTTTTTTTCCCTTATTATTCCTCATCTCCACCCAAACTGATTCAACATCTTGATCTTCTGAGCCAGTATCGTTTCTCACTAATGCACTGATATCATCCTTTATTAACAGAGCTACCCCACCTCCTTTTCCTTTCTGTCTGTCCTTCCGAATTGTCAAATGCCCCTGAATATTTAGTTCCCAGCCTTAGTCACCTTGCAACCATGTCTCTGTAATGGCTATCAGATCATACCCATTTGTATCTCTTTGTGCCATCAACTCATCTATTTTGTTAGCAATGCTGCGTGCATTCAGATAAAGAGCTATTAAATTTGTGTTTTTGCCATATTTTCCTACTTTGACCCCAGTTTCTGATACACTTTTATATTTGTAGAGTCTGTCCCGTCCTGGCATGCTCTGGTTTTCATTTCCCCTAGTGCTACCCTGATCTATTACCTTCACCTTATTCTTTGACTTTTTAAATTTCTGCTCACCTGAACCCCTCCCCCCCCACTAATTAGTTTAAAGCCCTCTCTACAGCCCTAGTTATTTGATTTGCCAGGACCCTAGTCCCAACGCGGTCTAAGTAGAGCCCGGCCCAACGGAACAGCTCCCTCTTACCCCAGTACTAGTGCCAGTGTCCCACGAACCAAAACCCATTTTTCCCACACCAGTCTTTGAGCCACGTGTTTAACTCTCTGCTCTTATTTGCCCTGTGCAAATTTGCTCGTGGCTCGGTTATTAATCCAGAGATTATTATCTTTGTGGTTCTGCTTTTTAATTTGGCCCCTAGCTGCTCATAATCTCTTAGCAGAACCTCTTTGTCTGTCCTCCTATGTCGTTAGTACCCACGTGGACCATGACAACTGGATCTTCCCCCTCCCACTCCAAGTTACTTTCCAGCCCAGAGGAGATGTCCTTAACCCTGGCACCGGGCAGGTAACACAGCCTTTGGGACTCACGCTCTCGGCTGCAGAGAACAGTATCTATCTCCCTAACTATACTGTCCTCTACCACTACAACATTTCTTTTTACACCCCCCACTTGAATGGTCCCCTGTACCATGGTGCTGTGGTCAGTTTGCTCATCTTCCCTGCAGTCCCTGCTCTCGTCCACACAGGGAGCAAGAGCCTCGAACCTGTTGGACAAGAGCAAGGGTCGAGGTTCCTCCAGCACTATATCCTGGCTCCCCTTACCTGCCTCATTCGTAGTCAATCCTTAAAGGCAGTTGCTTGGAACAATCTATAAGGCATCGTTGTAAAATGCTGTTCACTTTATACAAATGATGTTCGAATGTGATGTAATAAATAACTTGTTTAAAGCAAACGTTTAACATAAAGCAGAAAATGCACAGGATGCGGAGGTGAACAGCCTACCCACAGACTTCTGCTAAGTGCTTGGTAGTCAGCCAACAGTGGGTGTACAAGGGTAATATGGATTTGCTTGCCATCCCTCCCTCTCATCACTCAGCACCTGCTGCAGAATGTAGTCAGCATCTTTTCTATGGGTTGGACTGACAGGCAGGAGCCTGTTCCTTGCCACTCTGTGGTGTGCTGCATTGCAAAAATGTTGGCAAAAGTAGCAGTCTCTTTTGATCTGGTTATTGGGAGTTCACAAGCACAATCAATCACTTCATTTTTTTTCATTCACTGGATATGGGTGTCACTGACAAGGCCAGCATTTATTGCTCATTCCTAATTGCCCTTCAGAAGGTGGTGGTGAGCTGCCTTCTTGCACTGCTGCAGGCCGTGTGGTGAAGGTACCCCACAGTGCTGTTAGGTAGAGAGTTGCAGGATTTTGAACCAGCGACTGAAGGAACGACGATATATTTCTAAGTCAGGGTGGTGTGCGACTTGCAGGGGAACTCGGAGGTGGTGATGTTCCCATGTGCCTGCTGCCCTTGTCCATCTAGGTGGTAGAGGTCGCAGCTTTGGGAAGTACTGTCAGTGTAGCCTTGGCGAGTTGCTGCAATGCATCTTATAGATGGTACACATTGCAGCCATAGTGCGAAGGTGGTGGATCAAGTGAATGTTTAAGGTGGTGGATGGGCAGCCAATCAAGTGAACTACTTTGGATGGTGTCGGGTTTCTTGAGCTTGCAGCTGCACTCATCCCGGCAAGTGGAGGGTATTCCCACTACACTCCTGACTTGTGCCTTGTAGGTGGTGGAAAGATTTTGGGGCATCAAGAGGTGAGACACTCAACAGAATACCCAGCCTTTGTCCTGCTCTTGTAGCCACAGTATTTATGTGGCTGGTCCAGTTAAGTTTCTGGTTAATGATGACCCCCCCCAGGATGTTGATGGTGGAGGATTCAGCGATGGTAATGCCATTGACTGTCAAGGGGCGGTGGTTAGACTCTCTCATGTTGGAGATACTCATTGCCTGGCACTTGTGTGGCGCAAATGTTACTTGCCACTTAACAGCCCAAGCCTGAATGTTGTCCAGGTCTTGCTGATGTGGGCATGGACTGCTTCATTATCTGAGGAGTTGCGAATGGAACTGAACACTGTGCAGTCATCAGCGAACATCCCCACTTCTGACCTTATGATGGAGGGATGGTCATTAATGAAGCAGCTTCAGATGGTTGGGCCTAGGACACTGTCCTGAAGAACTCTTGTAGCAATGTCCTGCAACCACAAACATCTTCCTTTGTGCTAGGTAGGACTCCAACCAGTGGAGATTTTTCCCCTGATTCCCATTTATTTCAATTTTACAAAGACTCTTTGATGCTACACTGGGTCAAATGCTGCCTTGATGTCAAGGGCAGTCACTCTCACCTCACCTCTAGAATGCAGCTCTTTTGTCCATGTTTGGATCAAGGCTGTAATGAGGTCTGGAGCTGAGTGATCCTGGCAGAACCCAAACTGAGCATCGGTGAGTAAGTGCCACTTGATAGCACTGTCGACGGCACCTTCCATCAGTTTGCTGCTGATTGAGAGTCGACTGATGGGGCGGTAATTGGCCGGATTGGATTTGTCCTGTTTTTTTGTGGACAGGACATACCTGGGCAGTTTTCCACATTGTCGGGTAGATGCCAGTGTTGCAACTGTACTGAAACAGCTTGGCTAGAGGCACGTCTAGTTCTGGAGCTCAAGTTTTCAGCACGACAGCTGAGATGTCATCGGGGTCAATTGCCTTTGCTGTATCCAGTGTGCTCAACCGTTTTTTGATATCATGTGAAATGAATTGAATTGCCTTCTGTGATGGTGGGGATCACAAAAAGACACCCAGACTATCTGAAATGATATCTTGAGACACAGACTATAAAAACCACTCCTCAAGCCACGTATTCATCTGAGCTATCCTGACTACTTTGACGAGCACGTGGCAGTGGTAGCAATCCTGAGATTACTACTTTTGAGGTCCTACTTTTTAATTTAGCTCCTAGCTCCCTAAATTCGTCTTGTAGGACCTCATCCCATTTTTTACCTATATGCATCACGACAACTGGCTGTTCATCCTTCCTTTTCAGAATGCCCTGCACCCGCTCCGAGACATCCTTGACCCTTGCACTAGGGAGGCAACATAACATCCTGGAGTCTCGGTTGCGGCCGCAGAAACGTCTGTCTATTCCCCTTACAATTGAATTCCCTGTCACTATACCTCTCCCACTTTTTTTTTCCTGCCCTCCTGTGCAGCAGAGCCACCCATGGTGCCATGAACTTGGCTCCCCTCCCCTGATGAGTCATCCCCCCCCCCAACAGTACCCAAAGCAGTGTATCTGTTTTGCAGGGGGATGACAACAGGGGATCCTTGCACTACCTTCCTTGCACTGCTCTTCTTGTTGGTCATCCATTCCCTATCTGGCTTTTGTACCCTTTACCTGCGGTAAGACCAACTCACTAAGCTTGCTATTCACGTCATTCTCAGCATCGTGGATGATCCAGAATGAATCCACCCGCAGCTCCAATGCCGCAATGCGGTCCGTCAGGAACTGCAGGCGGATACACTTCTCGCACACGTAGTCGTCAGGGACACTGGAAGCGTCCCTGACTTCCCACATAGTACAGGAGGAGCATAACACGTGTCCGAGCTCTCCTGCCATGACTTAACCCTTAGATAAACTTAAATTGGCAACAACAATGCTAAAGGTTAGTTACTGATAAAGAAAAGAAAAAGAAAAACTACTTACCAATCACTTATCGGTTAGCCTGACATCAGTAGTGGGGAAAATGTTGTAATCAATTATTAAGGATGAAATAGCAGCACATTTGGAAAGCAGTGACAGAATCGGTCCAAGTCAGCATGGATTTATGAAGGGGAAATTATGCTTGACAAATCTTCTGGAATTTTTTGAGGATGTAACTCGTAGAGTGGACAAGGGAGAACCAGTGGATGTGGTGTATTTGGACTTTCAAAAGGCTTTTGACAAGGTCCCACACAAGAGATTGGTGTGCAAAATCAAAGCACATGGTATTGGGGGTAATATACTGACGTGAATAGAGAACTGGTTGGCAGACAGGAAGCAGAGAGTCGGGATAAACGGGTCCTTTTCAGAATGGCAGGCAGTGTGACTATTGGAGTGCCACAGGATTCAGTGCTGGGACCCCAGCTCTTTACAATATACATCAATGATTTGGATGAAGGAATTGAGTGTAATATCTCCAAGTTTGCAGATGACACTAAACTGGATGGCGGTGTGAGCTGTGAGGGGGACGCTAGGAGGCTGCAGGGTGACTTGGACAGGTTAGGTGAGTGGGCAAATGCATGGCAGATGCAGTATAATGTGGATAAATGTGAGGGTATCCACTTTGGGGGAAAAAACGCGAAGACAGAATATTATCTGAATGGCAGCAGATTAGGAAAAGGGAAGGTGCAACGAGACCTGGGTGTCATGGTACATCAGTCATTGAAAGTTGGCATGCAGGTGCAGCAGGCAGTGAAGAAGGGAAATGGTATGTTGGCCTTCATAGCGAGGGGATTTGAATATAGGAGCAGGGACGTCTTACTGCAGTTGTACAGGGCCTTGGTGAGGCCTCACCTGGAATATTGTGTTCAGTTTTGTACTCCTAATCTGAGGACGGACGTTCTTGCTATTGAGAGAGTACAGCGAAGGTTCACCAGACTGATTCCCGGGATGGCAGGACTGACATATGAGGAGAGACTGGATCAACTGGGCCTTTGTACATTGGAGTTTAGAAGGATGAAAGGGGATCTCATAGAAGATTCTGACGGGACGGAACAGGTTAGATGCGGGTAGAATGTTCCCGAGGTTGGGGAAGTCCAGAACCAGGGGACACAGTCTTAGGATAAGGGGTAGGCCATTTAGGACTGAGATGAGGAGAAACTTCTTCACTCAGAGAGTTGTTAACCCGTGGAATTCCCTACCGCAGAGAGTTGTTGATGCCAGTTCATTGGATACATTCAAGAGGGAGTTAGAGATGGGCCTTACAGCTAAGGGGATCAAGGGGTATGGAGAGAAAGCAGGAAAGGGGTGCTGAGAGAATGATCAGCCATGATCTTGTTGAATGGCGGTGCAGGCTCGAAGGGCCGAGTGGCCCACTCTTGCACCTATTTTCTATGTTTCATTGGGCCCAAGTTTCCACACGCGCCTCGAACGGCGCAGTCCCGACCTGGACGCCTGTTTTTCGCGCCACAAAGTGCGCCTAAAAAAATCCTCGGTACTCTCCACCTCCCTGCAGGTCCTCTGGCCCTCGGCGCAGCGCAGCAGGAGCTGTAGTGGGCGGAGCCAGGTCCCTGCGCTGAAAACAGTGCCGGGACCTCTGCAGATGCGCGCTACAGTGGGCACGCAAGTGCAGTAGCTCCAGGCGCCCAAAACTGTGTGGGAGGGGCCCGAAGCACGCAGCCCCTAGCCCTGGCCGAATGGCCTCACTGGGGCTGCGTAAATAAGGCTCCTCCCACGGCCAGCTCCTGCTTCCTCCCCCCCGGACCAGACCCGACACCCTCCCCCCCCCACCCTGCCTCCGGACCGGACCTGACACCCGCTCCCCACCCCCCCCCCCCCCACCGGACTGGACCCGACCCAATTCCCGCTCCCACTCCCCCCCCCCGACTGGACCCGACCCGACTCCCGCTCCCCCCCGCCTCCGGACCCGACCCGATTCCCGCTCCTGCCCCCCGACCAAACCCTCTCCCCCCCCCCCCCCCCCCCCAACTGGACCCGACCCGACCCCCCCTCCCCACTGGACCCGACCCGACTCCCGCCCCCGGACTGGATCCGACCTGACCTCCCCCTCCCCGACCTGACCTCCCTCCCTCCCTCCCTCCCTCCCTGACCTGACCTCTCTCTCTCTCTCTCTCTCCTCCCTCTCTTCTCCCTCCCTCTCTCTCCTCCCTCTCTTCTCCCTCCCTCCCTCCCCCCCTCTCTTCTCCCTCCCTCCCTCCCCTCCTCTCCCTCCCTCCCTCCCTCCCCCCCTCTCTCTCCCTCCCTCCCTCCCCCCCTCTCTCCCTCCCTCCCTCCCTCCCCCCCTCTCCCCCCCTCCCTCCCTCCCTCCCTCCCTCCCCCCCTCTCTCTCCCTCCCTCCCTCCCTCCCTCCCCCCCTCTCTCTCCCTCCCTCCCTCCCCCCCACTCTCTCCCTCCCAACCTCTCTCTCTCTCCCTCCCTCCCCCCCTCTCTCTCTCCCTCCCCCCGAACCTACCCGACCCGACCCAACGCCACCTACCTGTAAATCTGGTGCTGGGGACGGGGACAGGCCCTGCCCGAAGTCTCGGGCCGGCCCGTTCAGCCTTCGGTCCCGAAAGGCCTGCCTCTGAAGCACTTTCACACAGGTAGGAAGATGGTTTATTTAATCTTTTCTTTGCTTATAAATGTTTATTCAGCTTGGATTTATTTGTATAATATTTGTATAAGTATAAATAAGGATTTATTATAGAATTTAATGACTTCCCTTCCCCCGCCCCACCCACCCCCACCTCGTTCTGGACGCCTAATTTGTAACCTGCGCCTGATTTTTTAATGTGTAGAACAGGTTTTTTCAGTTCTACAAAAATCTTCACTTGCTCCATTCTAAGTTAGTTTGGAGTACGTTTTCACTGTGGAAACTTTCAAATCAGGCGTCAGTGGCCGGACACGCCCCCTTTTGAAGAAAAAATTCTGTTCCAAAGTGGAACTGTTCTACCTGACTAGAACTGCAGAAAAAAAAATGTGGTGAATTGCGATTTCTCAGATAGTCCGTTCTCCACCAGTTGCTCCTAAAAATCAGGCGCAAATCATGTGGAAACTTGGGCCCAATATTTCTAAAACATTCGCATTGGTTCCCTGATGCCTCAGCAAGCTTATCCAGTGAGTGGTTAAGCCACACAAACCAGGAAACCCTCGGGCTTGGTTCCTGGTCCGTGCTGAGTTAGCGGACTTCAGCTGAGACTGCGCAAAGCATTGGGCTCAGTGCCCTTGGTTTAGGTGGAGAAAATTGGTCAGAGTTCCTGTAGTGTATGGAGAAAGAGTGAGACTGAACACTGTCAAAGTAAAGTGTGACTGTAGTCTTTTATTGCAGATCTCCAGAGTGCCTCTCCAACCTGTGACACCTCCTTAAATACCTGTGCTCCCAAGGGATTATGGGATTCCTTGGGACTCCAGGGGCTGAGCCCCCTGGTGGCTGTACAAAGTAAATACAAGTTGACATATATAACAACACCTCCCCCCCCCCCCCCCCCCCCGAAAGTCAGTAGTGTAACTATTTGCAATGTGAGTCGATCTGGGCGCTTTTTGCTTGGTTGATCATCTCGGTGTGAAAGCTGGTGTGGTTGAATCATTTGTTGGGCCCTCGCTGGGCTGCTGTGCAGCTGGCCTTGCTGGGCTGCCTGGTGTGTTGGGCCCTGCAGGACTGCTGTGGATGATGGGTTCTGCTTCGTGGTCAACCGTGGTGCCGGTTGCCACTGGTGTGTATGTTGGGGGATCAAAAAAGGTAGGGTCCAAGGTGGGTTGCTCAGGATAGTTCGTGAATCTGAGTTTGATTTGGTCTAAGTGTTTCCAGTGAATGAGTCCATTTGAAAGTTTGACCCAAAACACCCTGCTCCCCTCTTTGGCCTCAACAGTGCCAGGAAGCCACTTGGAACCTTGTCCATAATTTAATAAAATACAGGATCATTGATTTCAATCTCTTGTGACACATTTGCGCTATCATGGTATGCACTTTGTTGAAGCCGCCTGCTCTCTACCTGTTCACGTAGATCAGAGTGAACTAACGAGAGCCTTGTCTTAAGTGCTCTTTTCATGAGCAGTTCAGCAGGTGGGATCCCAGTGAGTGAGTGGGGTCTTGTGCGGTAGCTAAGCAGGACTCTGGATAGGCAAGTCTGTAGTGAGCCTTCAGTTACCCTCTTCAAGCCTTGCTTGATGGTTTGCACTGCTCTCTCTGCCTGATCAATGGATGCTGGTTTAAACGGGGCAGATGTGACATATTTGATCCCATTACGGGTCATGAATTCTTTGAACTCAGCACTGGGAGAACATGGCCCGTTGTCGCTCAGCAGGACATTGGGTCGTGTGTGGCAAACATGTCCCGCAGGCTTTCAGTAGTGGCAGCGGACATGCTAGCCGACATTAATGCACTCATTCAATCCACTTGGAGTACGCGTCTACAACCACAAGGAACATTTTACCCAAGAACTGGCCTGCATAGTCGACGTGTACCCTGGACCACGGTTTGGAGGGCCAAGACCATAAACTTAGCGGCACATCCCTGGGTGCATTGCTTAACTGCGAGCATGTATTACATCTGTGAACGCAGGACTCTTAAGTCCGCATCGATACCGGGCCACCACACATGGGATCTGGCTATCGCTTTCATCATTACGATGCCTGGGTGAGTACTGTGGAGGTCGTTGATGAAGGTGTCTCTGCCCTTCTTGGGGACCACTACTCGATTGCCCCACAGAAGGCAGTATGCCTATTTCGACATTTCATCTTTGCGCCGCTGGAACGGCTTTATCTCTTCCTGCATTTCCACTGGGACACTGGACCAGCTCCCGGGAAGCACACAGCTTTTGACTAGAGATAATGAGGGGTCCTGGCTTGTCAAGGTTTTAATCTGCCGGGCAGTGACGGGTGATTGCTCACTCTCAAATGCTTCCATAACCATGGCTAGATCTGCAGGCTGCGCCATTTCCACCCCCGTGGTGGGCAATGGCAGCCTACTGAGAGCATTGGTGCAGTTTTCTGTGCCTGGCCTGTGGCGGATGGCGTAGTTGTATGCGGACAACGTGAGCGCCCATCTCTGGATGCAGGCCGATGCGTTGGTATTTATCCCTTTACTCTCGGAGAACAGGGATATAAGTGGCTTATGGTCAGTTTCCAATTCGAATTTTAGCCGAAATAGGTATTGATGCATTTTCTTTACATCATAGACACACGCTAACGTTTCTTTCTCAGTCATGCTGAAGGCTCTCTCAGCCTTAGACAGACTCCTGGATGCATAAGCAACCGGTTGCAGTTGCCCGAAATCATTAGCTGGTTGCAATACACACCTGACACCATGACGACGCATCACATGCTGGTACCAAACGCTTACATGGATCACACAACACAAGCAATTTGTTTGAGCATAACAATTTTCTCGCTTTTACAAAGGCATTTTCTTGGCTTTTGCCCCAAACCCATTCATCCCCTTTTTGTAGTAAGACATGCAGTGGTTCTAACAGTGTGCTGAGACCTGGTAAGAAGTTACCAAAGTAGTTCAGGAATCCCAGAAACGACCGCAGCTCCGTCACGTTCTGTGGCCTCAGTGCATTCTCAATTGCCTCCGTCTTCGCGTTGGTGGGCCTGATGCCGTCCGCCGTAATCCTCCTTCCCAGGAACTCCACTTCAGGCGCCAGAAAATGCACTTCAAGCATTTTAACCTGAGTCCCATGCTGTTGAGTTGACTAAGAACCTCCTCCAGGTTCTGCAGATGCTCGACTGTGTTCCAACCTGTGACCAAGATGTCGTCCTGGAAGACAACGGTGTGCGGAACCGACTTCAGTAAGCTTTCCATGTTTCTCTGGAATATCGCCACCACTGATCAGATTCCAAATGGGCATCTGTTATAAACAAAAATACTTTTGTGCGTGTTGATGCAGGTGAGGGCCTTCGATGATTCCTCCAGTTCCTGCGTCATGTAGGCTGTAGTCAGATCCAGCTTCGTGAATGTCTTTCCTCCCGCCAGCGTTGCATAGAGGTCGTTGGCCTTTGGTAGTTGGTATTGGTCCTGCAGGGAGAAACGATTGATAGTTACTTTGTAATCGCAACGGATTCTGACGGTGCCATCTCCCTTGAGGACTGGGACGATAGGACTGGCCCACTCGTTGAAATCGATCGGGGAAATGATGCCCTCTCTTTGCAGCCGATCTTGCTCGATCTCTACCCTTTCTCTCATCATGTACGGTACTGCTCTCGCCCTGTGATGGATGAGTCGCGCCCCTGGAATTAGGTGGATCTGCACTTTTGCTCCTTGGAATTTCCCGATGCTTGGTTCGAACAGCGAAGGAAATTTATTTAAGACCTGGGCACACGAAGTGTCGGCAGCAGGCGATAGCACTCGGACGTCGTCCCAGTTCCAGCGTATCTTTCCCAGCCAGCTCCTGCCGAGCAGCGTGGGACCATCGCCCGGTACCACCCAGAGTGGTAGCTTGTGTACCGCTCCATCGTAGGAGACCTTTACGGTAGCACTGGCAATTACAGGAATCAGTTCTTTCGTGTAAGTTCTTAGTTTCGTGCGAACTGGAGTTAAGACTGGCCTTGAGGCCTTGTTGCAACACAACTTTTCGAAAGTCTTTTTGCCCATGGACTGGCTCTTGCCCGTGTCCAGCTCCATTGACACCAGGAGTCCATTTAGTTCTACATTCAGCATTATCGGGGTACAATTCGTGGTGAATGTGTGCACCCCATGTATCTCTGCCTTCTCGATCTGAGGCTTTGGTTCATCGTGATCCTCCATGGATCTGTCCTCCTCTGCAACATGGTGGTTTGCAGGTTTAACAGGCTTTGCAGCTCACCTGCACACACATTGGAGGTGTCCCATTGTTCCATAGCCCTTGCAAACGTACTCTTTGAATCGGCATGAATGGAAATGATGATCACCCCCGCAGCGCCAACATGGTGTTAATGGCCTTGCATTCATCACCCTTGATGGTGGACTCTGAGACATCTGCGAACGTGTAGCTGCAGGTTTGTACCTGTCCTGTACGTTACGATTCGAAAACAACACTTTGTTCACAGTACTTGTAGCAGCACTTGTGTGCTGATAGATTTGCTTCGTATTGTCACTGGTGGCAATGAATGCCTGGGCTATCACTATGGCCTTACTCAAGGTTGGGGTCTCTGCAGTCAAAAGTTTGCGAAGTATGGTTTCGTGGCCAATGCCAAGTACGAAAAAGTCTCTGAGCATGTGCTCCAAATGTCCTTCAAATCGCAATGTCCTGCAAGGCGTCTTAGCTCGGCGACATATCTCGCCACTTCCTGGCCTTCAGACCTTTTGTAGGTATAGAACCGGTACCTCGCCATCAGAACACTTTCCTTCGGGTTCAAATGCTCTCTGACCAGTGTGCACAAATCGTCATATGATTTCTCTCTGGGTTTCACTGGAGTGAGCAGATTCTTCATGAGGCCATATGTTGGTGCCCCACAGATAGTGAGGAGGATTGCCCTTCGTTTGGCAGCGTTCCCTTCCCCATCTAGCTCTTTGGCCACGAAGTATTGGTCAAGTCGCTCCACAAACGTTTCCCAATCATCTCCCTCCGAGAATTTCTCCCGGATGCCCACTGTTCTCTGCATCTTTGGGTTTGCTATCTGTATCTCGTCGCCAGTTGTAGTGTATGGAGAAAGAGTCAGACTGAACACTGAGCTCAAAGTAAAGTGTTACCTTCGTCTTTTATTGCAGGTCTCCAGAGTGCCTCACCAACCTGTGAAGCCACCTTAAATACCTGTGCTCCCAAGGGATTATGGGATCCCTTGGGACTGCAGGGGATAAGCCCTCTGGTGATTGTACAGAGTAAATACAAGTTTACATATATAACAATTCCCATTCTTGGTTGTTCAGTGTCCCTTGCTGTGGTATGTGTGTGTATAGACATTGGATGTGGAATGGATCGAGTTTGGCTGTCTGTGGTTCCCCCTTCACCCCCTCCTTCCCCCTCCCCCCCCCTCCACCCCAAACCAGTTAGAATAGTCTGTCGGCATTGACTGCCGAGGCACTTGAGTGCGGTACTGAGGAAGTTTGGTGCACTTGGAATCACACCTCAGCAAGGAGAAAATTGAGGGAGGAAAGAAAACGTTCCTGTCGGTAAAGCGCCTTGGGCCATTTTAAAAAGACAGACATACAGACAGCCTCAGGACCAAAGCGCTTTACAATAAAATGCTGCCTTGATGTCAAGGGCAGTCACTCTCGCCTCTCCTCTAGAATGCTGCTCTTTTGTCCATGTCTGGATCAAGGCTGTAATGAGGTCTGGAGCTGTCACTGTTGTAATGTAAGAATGTTTCACTGCATTAAAGTTTCTTTATAAATATGTTGCTGTTGATTGAACATGGAAGGCACAGAGTGTTCTTGGGCTTCTATGTGGGCCTCTGTTGGGCTATTGCTGATATTGTAAAACCCAAGCTAAACTGTCGGGACCAAGAGTCTTACTGCAGAGCACTCAAATCGCAGTTTCCTTTCTTTATGTTTCTCCTCATCCCTGGCCCCACACAAAGAACAGACTAACCGAGACATTATGCTGCACATATAGGAAGTATGATATTGCTTAACGTTGTTGGGATAGCTGGAAAAGGATGCCACGTTAATTAAGTGGATTAGGCGATTAAATCAAACTGTGCCTGAAGCCTTCAGGGGTATTAGATGTAGGAATCTAATACAGTGAGAGTTAATCAAGAATTAAACTGATATTGCACAATAGAATGTGCATCGTGGGAGTCAATGGGAAGTGATGTGGTGTACTTGAATTCTGTATAGTAAGAGTGAAAGGCAACTGCTTTTAGTTCAGCTGAATTTTCTGTTTCCATTCATAGCCCATTTATATTACAGAAAAGTAGTATAATACACTGCCTTTGTTTCTGTCAATCGTAACTTCCCCAATAACAGGCAAAAGTGCATACAGGTTGACAAATGAAGCACCAGGCGAGAAAAGGTGGTAGCGGCTGTTTCCAAAGGGACTGACATAACCCACCTCAAGATGAGCATCAGAGCCATCACAAATAATGCAGCATTGCTATAAAGAAATGGGATGTGCACCTTTACCTGGGTTTGACTACAGCAGGGTAGCATATAAAAGCTTGCAAACACCCTGGATGCAGCAGATGACAGTGCCTATGCCATTTTTGTTACTATTACCGACATTAATATGAGCAGGTAGCTACCATAACATTAATAATGAACTGGCCAAGCCCCGACACCCTCTCCACCACAGTATTTAGAATCCTTAATTTATTTACAACCGCTGGACATCTATAGCATTGAACTATCTTTATGTTATTGAGTCACCTCTTACCCATAGTGCACAGTTGGGTGATAAACGGCAGGATTGTCCCATTCGTCTAACATTTGCAAAGTCAAAAGCTTCCAAAACTCCCTCAGTCTGTCGTCTCCATGACTCGGCTATCATCAAGTGTCCAATTCCTTTGAATGGCTCATCACATCTGTGAAGAAGTTCAGAGGGAGGTTTTGGAAGGCTTTTTGACTTTGCAAATGTTAGACGAATGGGACAAGATTTTCCTGCCGGTTTCTCAGGAGACGTGCATTGGGAAATCCTTCCTGCCTCCGAGTGTGACTCCAGGGGTTGGTATTGAGATCACTGTTCTTTTTGATATTCACTAATGATCTGAACTTTGGTATACGGGGCATAATTTCAAAGTTTGCAGATGATATGTAACTCGGAAATGTAGTAAACAGTGAGGAGGATAGTGACAGATATCAGGAGGGCACAGACTGGTGAAATGGACAGACACATGAAATTTAATGCAGAGAGCTGAGAAGTGACACATTTTGGTAGGCAGAATGAGGAGAGGCAATATGAAATAGTATAATTTTAAAGGTGTGCAGGAACAGAAAAATCCAGGGGTGTGTGTACACAACTCTTTCAAAGTGGTAGGATAAGTTGAGAAAACTGTTAAAAGAAGCGAAGTAACTATTTGTACTGAGCTTTTCTTTGACAGCCACGTGTCCGTCCAGCACCCCGCCCCCCAGCCCCCTGCCCATACTGCACTTTTTTGACCGACGGGTGACAAGCCCCGCCCCCTGTCAAGTTCCGTCCCCTCCCGGGCCCTAAATCATTTACCCCCACGTGGTGCTGAGAAGCAGGTCCTGAGGCCTGAGACTCCGCTGATTCCCTCGCCGACTTACTCCCTCCCCGACTCGCTCCCTCGCTAGAGAGAAGAGGAGGGGGGGGAGGGGGGTGGGAAGAGAGAGAGACGGCGGGGGAGAAAGAGAGAGAGAGAAATGGGGGGAGTGAGATGGGGGGGGAGGTAGAGATGGGGGGGAGGTAGTGTGAGTGGGGGGGAGGTGTGGGGGGGAGGTAGAGAGAGAGAGGGGAGGAGGTGTGGGGGAGAGGTAGAGAGAGAGGGGGGAGGTAGAGAGAGAGGGGGGAGGTGTGGGGGGGGAGGTAAAGAGTGTGGTGGGGGGGGAGGTAGAGAGAGGGGGGAGGTAGAGAGAGGTGGGAGGTGGGGGGGAGGTAGACAGGGGGGAGAGGTGGGGGGGGGAGGTAGAGAGAGGGGAGAGGTGGGGGGGGGAGGTAGAAAGAGGGGAGAGGTGCGGGGGGAGGTAGAGAGAGGGGAGAGGTGGGGGGGGGGAGGTAGAGAGAGGGGAGAGGTGGGGGGGGAGGTAGAGAGAGGGGAGAGGTGGGGGGGGGAGGTAGAGAGAGGGGAGAGGTGGGGGGAGGAGGTAGAGAGAGGAGGGAGGTGAGGGGGGGAGGTAGAAAAAGGGGGAGGTGGGGGGGAGGTAGAAGTGGGGGGGAGGTAGAGAGGGTGGGGGGGAGGGGGGAGGTGGGGGGGGTAGAGAGAGAGGAGGGAGGTGGGGGGGGAGGTAGAAAGAGGGGGAGGTGGGGGGGGAGGTAGAAGTGGGGGGGAGGTAGAGGGGAGGTAGAGAGAGGGGGGAGGTAGAGAGAGGGGGGAGGTGGGGGGGGGAGATAGAGAGAGGGGGGAGGTGGGGGGGGGAGGTAGAGAGAGGGGGAAGGTGCGGAGAGGTGGGAGGTGGGGGTGGAGGTAGAGAGAGGGGGGAGGTGGGGGGGGGGAAGGTAGAGAGAGGGGGGAGGTAGAGAGAGGGGGGAGGTGGTGGGGGGAGGTAGAGAGAGAGAGAGAAAGTGGGGAGGAGAAGAGAGAGAAAGTGGGGAGGAGAAGAGAGAGAAAGCGGGGGGGGGAGAAGAGAGAGAAAGCGGGGGTGGGGGGGGGAGAAGAGGGAGAGAGCGGGGGGAGAGAGCGGGGGGGGAAAGAGAGGAGAGAGCAGGGGAGGGAAAAAGAGGAGAGAGCAGGGGAGGGAAGAGAGCAAGGGAGAGAGTGGTGGGGGGGTGAAGAGGGAGAGAGTGGGGGGGAGGTGGTGGTGGAGAGAGGGAGACATTCCATTGGGATAAGATATTTTGATAGACAAGGATTCAGCACTTGCCTTCCCCGATCCGATTGATCAGATGGAAAACACAAGGAAAATCTAGACCAGTCTCTAACTTGTATCCAGTCCTGTGTTGCTCGGCCTGACAGGCAGTAGGTCTTTGAGTCGACATTCTCACACTGGTATCTATCATTATCGGAATACTGAAATAAAGTCTAACCAGATAATTGTGGATAATTACACAGGTCAGATCAATCTTTCTTCACCTAATGTAAAGCACAGTGGACTGAAGCTGTCTGTAAAGATTTATTTTATTTCCAGTTATTTTAACAATACCTGGCACCTTGTCATTTTGTTTTGGTTAAGAACAGTCACCAGCTGGCCTAATCTTATCATGAATTATTCAGTTAAAAATGAGTTCCTGGAATGAATTCCAGTGTGTTGCTGCTCGTTGGTGAACTGATGCACTACATCAGTGCGGTAGGAGAAAGGTTGGTGTGGGGATGGGGGGGCTGGCAGTTATATCCTACAGGACTCGGCCAGCTCAGTCAGTGGTGCCACCGAGCCACTCTTGGTGATGGACATTGACTTCCCCCACCCAGAGTACATTCTGTGCCCTCGCTCCCCTCAGTACTTCTTCTAAGTGGTGTTCAACACGGAGGAGTACTGATTCATCAGCTTAGGGAGGGCGGTAGGTGGTAATCCTGCTGTAATTGTCTTTGTAACAGGCAATTACAGACCCTTTGGAGGAAAAACCTGCGCATATTCCCAGCCAGGTAAAAGTGAGGAGAGTAGAGGTAATCGGAAGGAAGGACACAAACATTTAAGCTACACTGTGTCATGAGTATCAGTCAGAAAAAACATAAGTTCTGTGATGCTACAGTTAGCAGGGTGGCCTTTCAATAGAGGTCTTGGAACAGGTTATTCAGAGACATTTGGGCAACTTCATCTGCCTCCTGCCCGTTACCCCGCCCTGCTCTAAACCTCTCCAGGATCTTATTTTTCATTTCCAGAAATGATAAGTGCCCAATCACTGAGGCTAATCCGAACACCTTGTGATAGTATGGCTCATAAAGATTTTTTTTAAATTTCAGATCAAAAATAAATGTGCTTTCAATGACTGAAGGTTGATTGTATATGAGATGTGCCAACATCTTATTACTCAAAAACCTTACGGTTATTAGCTGAATTTATACTCCAGCAGAGCATCGTGTTGTGTAGAGGTGATGCTTTTTCATGTAAGCTGTGCTGTGCAAGAAGTACTAGGTCCCCTTCCCAGGTGTTCGTCCAGTATGAAATTGGGCTTGTATTGTAGATGAATTTGGGTTTGTTTCTGAGTTAGCTGCCCAGATGGCCCAGTGAGTTAAGGTGTTGCTTGGTTTTTAACGAGGCCACACAGACCAGAAGGTTGTAGATTTGAGTCCTGGTCTGTGTTTAGCTAATTGATCTCCTCCACAGTAGCTGTTGGGATTCCCCAGTTGTCCACCATGGCTCTGGGCTAGGGAGAGGAAAATCGATGATTGTTGTCCAGTGATCCCTGCTGAAAAGATGTACAGGAATGGCACTCTTCCATTAACTCTTCGCTCAAGGTGGGTTCTTAATCAATTCCGCGCTCCTATTCCTTGCTCCCATTATTTTTCTCCTTCAGTTATTCCCAATATTTTCTCTCGCTGACCATGACTGTTAAATGTTATCACTGTTGAACTCCTGTAATGGTGTCTTCCTTTCTTTCCCCTATTCAGTCTCTTCCATGCATTCCATGATCTCTGGCTAGCAGGAACAGCAGTTTTCCTAACCATCTGCTTCCTTCATCATAGATACGCAGGGAATTTGACCAGAGGAACCACTGACTGGACTTTTATTTTAACAATGAGCAAATTACCCCTAAAGTCAGCCAGAGTTCCCAGTTCGTGACTTCTGCTGGAAAGTATGCTTTTGTGTACGTTGGATAAGGACAGGGTCAGACTTGGCTGTGATGACTCCCCACAATTGAATAGCCTGCCAAAGCTCATTGTCTAAATTCACCCTTGGGCAGTTTCATAAGGTGCTGATCGACAGCCAGCTTCCTTGGAACTGTACTGTTGCATGAGTCAGAGCTTTCAGAGCATTGGATGAAAGAGGAAATGTTATTTTTCAATTTAATTTTACAGTCTGTTCGTTCTCTCCTCCCCGCGCCCCCCTCCCCGCCCCCAATCCACGCGCACAGTCAATGGCTGAGAATTACAGACTATGACTCAAAGCCAATCTTGTTACATCGCAGGCTGGTTAGATAGAGCATTTGTTTTTATATTTGGACTGTCTATATCTAGTGTCTCTGTCTGATTTGTGGGCATGTACCTTATTTGTGATTGCTTTTTTGTGAGGTGGCATTTAACATTTACTGGCACTTTTTAAAAAAAAATACACAAGCCCCTTAGAGTTAGCTATCTGTACTGAACAGAAATTGGATGTGCTTTTTTTTAAAGAAAATATGGATAGATGAAATAAGATAAAGTAGATAGATTAAACAGTTGACAAATGAATTTCAAACTACAGTGAAAGTCACACCAGCAGACAGAATCTTTACACAAGGGTACACACATGTTTTGATGTCAAGAGCCATTCAAAGCATTCATCACAAGATAATTATAGATGAGGAAGGCTGCTTGGCCCATCTTCCTAACAACCCCCATTGTGGCATTCAATTGTTTGTTAATAATTCCAGGTGTTCCCCCTACCCCCCGCCCCAGCGAAACAATCTGGAAACTTTTTCCCCACACTGTTCACTTTTTGTGTGAAGAAGAATTTCCCTCGCTATCTGTCCTAAAAATACCCCCTCTAGTTAGAGCCTGTGTATCCTAGTTGTATTCCCACAGTTTAATGTTACATAAGATTCTGGGATTGCTTTTTCTAAACCCTTAACAATTTTAACTGCCGCTTTAAGATCACCGCTGTGACGCTTCCTACGTTAGACTAAAAAGCCCAAGTTTCTCCAGTCTTTCCTTATTACTCCGATCCCTCACATTGGGATCAGGCTCGTGGCTCTTGTTTCTTCACAACCAGAACTGGAAGCAGTATTCACAGTGTGCTCTGACCCGACATGGTTTGATTATTGCTTCCTCTGACTTCTATCCTACTGTTTTGGCTATGTAGCTCAATATCCTGTAGGTTTTGTTGAGTGCTGCTCTGCATTGGTTGGATGTGTTGAGCGTTAGGTCTACTATGTCCCTTTCAATTTCATCCACATTTAAGACCATTCATGGAGTACATATGTGTGTTATGTACTTCTCCTTCATATGTAGAACTTTGCACTAATTTGCATTAAATGTCATCTGCCATTGTGCTGCCCACATATATTTTGTCCAACTCATTCTGAAATTTCTTAGCTGCTTCCTTTGAATCTACTTTCCCTCCTAGTTTGGTGTCATCTGCATTGGTCACTTTGCATTGAATTTCTAAATCCAGGTCATTTATGTAAATTAGAAATGGTAGTGAGTGCAGTACCACACCCCAGGGTATCCCACCTAGTACCCCCCCCCCCCACCCAGGGTATCCCACCTAGTACCCCCCCACCCAGAGTATCCCACCTAGTACCCCCCACCCAGGGTATCCCACCTAGTACCCCCCCCCCTGCCAACCCAGGGTATCCCACCTAGTCCTCCCCCCCCCCCCCAACCCAGGGTATCCTACCTAGTACCTCCCCCAACCCAGGGTATCCCACCTAGTAACCCCCCCACACCCAGGGTATCCCACCTAGTACCCCCCCCCCCCTGCCAACCCAGGGCATCCCACCTAGTCCTCCCCCCCCCCCCCAACCCAGAGTATCCTACCTAGTACCCCCCCACCCAGAGTATCCTACCTAGTACCCCTCCCCCACCCAGGGTATCCCACCTAGAACCCCCCCCCCCCCCGCCAACACAGGGCATCCCACCTAGTCCTCCCCCCCCCCCCCCCCCACCAACCCAGGGTATCCCACCTAGTAACCCCCCCAACCCAGGGTATCCCACCTAGTACCCACCCAGGGTATCCCACCTAGTACACCCCCCCCCGCCAACACAGGGCATCCCACCTAGTCCTTCCCCCCCCCCCCAAATCCAGGGTATCCTACCTAGTACCTCCCCCAACCCAGGGTATCCCACTTAGTAACCCCCCCACACCCAGGGTATCCCACCTAGTACCCCCCCCCCCCCCTGCCAACCCAGGGCATCCCACCTAGTCCTCCCCCCCCCCCCCCCAACCCAGGGTATCCTACCTAGTACCTCCCCCAACCCAGGGTATCCCACCTAGTAACCCCCCCACACCCAGGGTATCCTACCTTGTACCCCCCCCACCCAGAGTATCCTACCTAGTACCCCCCTCCCCCACCCAGAGTATCCTACCTAGTACCCCCCCCCCCCCACCCAGAGTATCCTACCTAGTACCCCCCCCCACCCAGGGTATCCCACCTAGTACCCCCCCCCCACCCAGGGCATTCCACCTAGTACCCCCCTCCACCCAGGCCATCCCACCTAGTACTTTCCCTTTCCCCCCTGCCTTGACCGAACTTTTCAGCCAAATATTTAAATCCATTTGCATGTTTTACCCTAAATCCCTGCAACTTTGAGTTTAATTAAATGGCATTTTGTGTGAAACTTTGTCAAAAGTCTTTCGGAAGTCTCGGTAAATATTGAATCCATCTCGAGCCTCTTTGTTAACTGTTGATGACGTCTCTAGTCTCAACAAAAGAAAAAAGATGAAAATGTGAACTCGAAAGAAAAACTTACCATCCAAACATCAGTTTGTTTTTTTATTGTTCCCCCTTAATTTCTGTGGTAGTGCCTGCACGATTAACACCCATAGATATTGAAAATAACAACTTTAAAAACAGCTGTACTTTAAACATGCTGAGAGAGCGACAGTTTATGTAACGATAAAGTAATGCTGTGTATTAAATAACCACTGCACCATTTTTGTAGAAAGTTGACAATTTTTTTTATACAGAAGAACTTGCTTTTTTTGCCATTTCCTGCTATTTCCAACTATTGATAATGTACAAGCAACTGGACAGTTTGTTTTGTACTTGGCAAATGCTGCACTCATTTAACAGTTCTTTGTGTGACACTGTTTACTACAGACACAATTATGTAGAATAAGTAAGTGTAATGTTTGCATGAAATGTTATCTGGATATTGCTGGGAATTTGGAGTAGTTATTTTTTTATTCGTTCATAGGATGTGGGTGCCGCTGGCAAGGCCAGCATCTATTGCCCATCCCTAATTGCCCTTCAGAAGGTGGTGGTGGCGAGCCGTCGCCGTGAACCGCTGCAATCCGTGTGGTGAAGGTACCCCACAGTGCAGTTAGGGTGGAATTTCCAGGATTTTGACCCAGCGACGATGAAGGATCAGAGATATATTTCCAAGTCAGGATGGTGGGGAACTTGGAGGTGACGGAGATCCCATGCGGTGCAATGGATTTACAAGAATGATTCCAGAAATGCAAGGGTATACATATCTTGAAAGGATCAACAGGCCAGGTCTCTCACCTCTCTCGTCCTTCTATGTGATAGAGGTTGCGGGTTTGTGAGGTGCTGTCGAAGAAGCCTAGGCGAGTTGCTGCAGTGCATCTTGTAGATGCTACACACTGCAACCACGGTGCATCGGTGGTGGAGGGAGTGAATGTTTAAGGTGGTGGATGGGGTGCCAATCAAGCGGGCTACTTTGTCCTGGATGGTGTCGAGCTTCTTGAGTGTTTTTGGAGCTACACTCATCCAGGCAAGTGGAGAGTATTCTATCACACTCCTGACTTGTGTCTTGTGGATGGTGGAAAGACTTTGGGGAGTCAGGAGCTGAGACAGTCGCCGCAGAATACCCAGCCTCTGACCTGCTCTTGTTGTCATGGTATTTATGTGGCTGATCCAGTTAAGTTTCTAGTCAATTGTGACGCCCATGGTGGGAGATTCAACGATGGTAATACCGTTGAATATCATGGAGTGGTGGTTAAACTCTCGCTTGTTAGAGATGGTTATTGCCTGGCACTTGTGTGGCGATAATGTTACTTGCCATTTCTCAGCCCAAGCCTGAATGCTATCTTACTGCATGCGAGCATGAACTGCTCCATTATCTGAGGTGTTGCAAATGGAACTGAACACTGTGCAGTCATCAGCGAACATCCCCACTTCTGACCTTGTAATGGAGGGAAGATTATTGATGAAGCAGCTGAAGATGGTTGGACCTAGGACACTGCCCTGAGGAACTCCTGCACCGATGTCCTCCAACCACCACAACCATCTTCCATTAGTGCTCGGCATGACTCCAGCTAGTGGAGAGTTTTCACCCTGATTCCCATTGACTTCAGTTTTACTCGGGCTGCTTGATGCCACATGTTGTAAACTGCTGTCTCGCTCTTTTCGCTTCATTGCTTTTAACATCGAATTACCCGCACACACTCAGTTATAGTAAAGGCAAGATCGGGTCTTTCATTTAAACATTCATACTAAACAAACCAAGTACGAAAGTTACTAAGAACACTTCACAAAGACAGCTTGCTTCAATTTCCGTGGTTGCTTGAGACGCACACCTTCCGAATGTCCAGTGTCTCTACAAGTCCATAAGAGTCTGTGTGACAAAAACCAGTTCCATCTTTTATATCGAAAAAGCCTTTGAACTCTTATTTTTTGCATTTAGACAATCATGACGAACTGCTTTCTGAATCTTTTAACATACAGACTATTATTCCCACCTTAACAAGGTACTCAAATACTTAACATCCAGACATGACCAGTTACTCACCTCACTGGCTGGAAGGCACCACATTGTCTAACAGTCTCTTTTCGATTCAAACTTCCAATCTTCCTGTTTTTTAATCCAAACTTCAGACCGCGTGCTGAAGCAAAGAGTTCAGAAATGCGGGACTGTGCTCCCACACCACACTCTGTCAAATGCTGCCTTGATGTCAAGGGCAGTCACTCTCACCTCATCTCTGGAATCAGCTCTTTTGTCCATGTTTCGACTAAGGCTGTAATGAGGTCTGGAACCGAGTGGTCCTGGTGGAACCCAAACTGGGCATCGTTGAGCAGGTTAATGGTGAGTAAGTTCCGTTTCATAGCACTGTCAACGATACCTTCCATCACTTTGCTGATGATTGAGAGTAGACTGATGGACCAATAATTGGCCAGATTGGATTTGACCTGCTTTTTGATGACAGGACATACCCGGGCAGTTTTCCACATTGTCGGATAGATGCCAGTGTTGTCGCTGTACTGGAACAGCTTGGCTAGAGGCGTGGTTAGTTCTGGAGCACAAGTCTTCAACACGACAGCCGGGATGTTGTCGGGGCTCATAGGCTTTGCTCTATCCAGTGTGCTCAGCCAGTTCTAGATATCACTTGGAATGAATTGAATTGGCTGAAGACAGGCTTCTATGATGGTGGGGACTTCAGGGGGAGGCCGATATTGACCATCCACTCGGCACTGCTGGCTGAAGATGTTTGTAAACACTTCAGCCTTGTCTTTTGTACTCGCGTGCTGGGCTCCGCCATCATTGAGGATGGGGATATTCATGGAGCCGCCTCCTCCCGTTAGTTGTTTAATGATCCACCACTATTCACGACTGGATGTGGCAGGTCTGCAGAGCTTTGATCTGATTTGTTGATTGTGGGATCGCTGAGCCTTGTCTATAGCATGCTGCTTCTGCTGTTTAGCATGCATGTAGTCCTGTGTTGCAGCTTCCCCAGGTTGGTATCTAATTTTGAGGTATGCCTGGTGCTGCTCCTGGCATGCTCTTCTGCACTCCTCATTGAACCAGGGTTGGTCCGCTGGCTTGACAGTAATGGTAGAGTGAGAGATATGCCGGGCCATGAGGTTACATATTGTGGTGGAATACAATTCTGCTGCTGCTGATGGCCCACAGTGCCTCATGGATGCCCAGTTTTGAGCTGTTGGATCTGTTCTGAATCTATCCCATTTAGCACGGTGGTAGTGCTACACAACACAATGGATGGTGTCCTCAGTGTGAAGACGGGACTTTGTCCCCACACTGTGCGGTGATCATTGCTGCCAGTGCTGTCATGGACAGATGCATCTGAGACGGGTAGATTTGTGAGGACGAGGTCAAGTAGGTTTTTCCCTTGCGTTGGTTCTCTCATCACCTGTCACAGGCCCAGTCTGGCAGCTGAGTCCTTCAGGACTCGGCCAGCTCGGTCAGTAGTAGTGCTACCGAGCCACTCTTGGTGATGGACATTGAAGTCCCCAACCCAGAGTACATTCTGTGCCCTTGCTACTCAGTGCTTCTTCCAAGTGGTGTTCAACATCAGTGGAGTACTGATTCATCAGCTGAGGGAGGGCGGTTGTTGGTAATCAGCAGGAGGTGTCCTTGCCCATGTTTTCACCTGAAGCCATGAGACCTCATGGGGTCCGGAGTCAATGTTGAGGACTCCCAGGGCAACTCCCCCTCGACTGTATACCACTGTGCCGCCACCTTGGCGGACAGTACATACGCAGGGATGGTGATAGAAGAGTTGGGGACATTGGCTGAAAGCTATGATTCTGTGAATACGATTGTCAGGCTGTCACTTGACTCGTCTGTGGGACAGTTCTCCCAATTTTGGTCGAAGCCCCCAGATGTTGCAGGCCAGTACCATAGGCAGAAATTACAAAGGTGCTGCTTAAAACATTAAGCACTATTTTGAGCTGTTCACTGGGTGGTTCACACCTCACTAACCCCCTGTAATTACCGATTTGCACACAACTTCACCCCTTTATCTGCGATGCTCATTTTATACATACTGGGGATTTCTGTGTCAAGCTGTTCTAAGTTAAACTGGAGTTGTATGGACACAGAAATAAAAATATCAGGGATTAAAATACACTGCAACCTCACACGTTACAAAAGCTGGACTGTACTTGTAAATGGGGCCACATCTCCTGAATTTACTTGATCTGGATATAATAGGATGCTTGATGATTAATTAAAATATATTGGTGTTTTCAGTTTGTTGGCACTGGTGATCAGTTTTTATATAATGAATCGGTGAATGGTCTTACCATCCACTGCCAACCATGGGTAAATCCTGGTAGCACCAAGCGGTGGGGTCTGTTCCATGCTGGCGCATGGCCTCATGCCATGACCAGGGAAGGCGGTGGGCAGACAGCCTGCTCCTGTGGAGGCTGGGTCATTGAATATATTTAAGATGAAGACAGACAGATTTTTGAATGGTAAGGGAGTCGAGGGTTATGGGGAGCGGGCAGGGAAGAGATCTCTCTGCCACACTCCCAGCCCCAAGCCAACCAGGCCCGATATCCCCTTGCTCATTACCTGTACCATCCAATTTAACGTGACCACCTGTCAAGAAAAATGCCTTATCCAGAATAGGCCAGATCCCAAGGGTTCCGGATAAGGGACGTTCAAACTGTGTTACAGAATTTTTTAAACGGGCATCACTCTTTGCTCCGCCTGGAAGATCCAACATTTAATAATGAAATTACTGTGCACCAGGGTATTGGAAATGAACTCGGAAGTTTGCCTAAGTTGAGTTACTGCAGGAGGATGAATCCTGCTCGGAGTTCTCGGTACGATTAAATTCAAGGTGTGGCCAGGGCACAAACATGATGCATACAATCGAGGGATTGTCATGTACTTGAAGAGGTCAGGTGTCAGCCAACACCCATCTGTGAGCTCCTGGCTGTAGGACCGGTTACCTTCTCCGATTAAAGCTATCTTGCTGCTATAAATATTTTTGACTCTTTCCATAGATCTTGAAGAAACTTTTTGAGTGACAGCATTTCTGTCAGTCGTTCCAGCCATCTCGAAGTTTTAGCAGTGAAGCAAAGGTCAGATTAGCACCTCATATAATACTTGCATTCCTCAGTGCTGAGCTCAGTCTGCTCCTTGCACCCAATCATTTCTCCATTCATCTTAGTGGGACCGAGGCTTTGATAAAGGCAAGCTGGTCCTCCAGGATGAATTTATAATGCAAGTTTAGCATTGGTACGAGCGAGTTCCACTTTACACTGATGCTGAATTTGCAGTGTTGATTTGGACCTGACTACCTGAAATGGGGAATCTCGCACCACATGGAGTGCAAATCTACTGCAGTGTCAAACCTGGTTTACAAAGTAGTCAGGAACATACTGAACCCCCTTCCCCAACAATTATTAAACCTTGCTGACCTTAATTTTAACATTTAGAAATTCTTCCATCCCCAGCCTGAACACTTACATTTTAACAGCTTAGAGGTAGCTCTTGACATGTGTGAATCCAGGTATACATAGAGCCCCCTCTTGGGCATAGCTGTAACAAGGTAATTGCCAAGCAATGTAAATGTTGTACAACCTGGCTGGAACCGAAGTGCAGCTATGGGTCTCACATAACAACAGAAGAAATAGGAGTAGTTCATATGGCCCCTCGAGTCTGGCTGCAATTCAATAAGGTCATGGCTGAACTTCTACCTTAACTCCACTGTCCCCATATCACTTAATTCCCTTGGTGCCCAAAAATCTTACTGATTTCAGTCTTGAATATACTCATCGACTGAGCATCCACAGCCCTCGGAAATAGAGAATTCCAAAGATTCACAACCCTGTGTGTAGACATTTCTCCCCATCTTAGTCCTAAATAGTCGACCCCTTGTGCTGAGACTATAAACCCCTAGTTCTAGACTCTCGAGCCAGGGAAAACGGCGTCTCAGCATCTACCCTACCAAGCCCTCTAAGAATTTTATACGCTTCAATGAGATTGCCCCTCATTCTCCTAAATTCCAGAGAATATAAGACCATTTTACTCAATCTCTCCATTTCGGGCAGCCCTCTCATCTCAGCAATCAATCTAGTGAACCTTTGTTGCATGCCCTCTAAGGCAAATATATCCTTCCTTGGGTAAAGAGACCAGAACTGTACACAGTACTCCAGAAATGATCTCATCAAAGCCCTATATAATTACAGCAAGATTTCCTTATTCTTACACTCCAACGCCCTTGCAATAAAGGCTAACATATCATTTGCTGTGCCTGCATGTTAACTGTCTGTGATTCATGTACAAGGACCCCAAAATCCCTCTGATTACCAACATTTACTAGTGTCTCGTCTTTTAAAAATTATTCTGTTTTTTCACACTTCCCCACATTATACTCCCATCTGCCACCTTCTTGCCCAATCACTTAACTGGTCTATATCCCTTTGCAGGCTCTTTGTAACCTCCTCACAACTTGCTTTCCCACCTAGCTTTGTATCATCAGCAAATTGAATATATTAGACTTGGTCCCCTGATCAAAGTCATTGATATAGATTGTGAATAGCTGAGGCCCAAGCACTGATCCTTGCAGCACTCCACTAGTTATACCTTGCCATCCTGAAAATGACCCCTTTATTCCTACTCTCTGTTTTCTGTCCGTTAACCAATCTTCAATCCATGCTAATATAATACCCCCAATCCCATGACCCCTAATCTTGTGTAGGAATGCAGTGTAAATGACCTCCTACATACATGTTTGCTACACTCTGCAGAATGTTACAGGAAGGAAACAAGGGTCTGCTGAGTGAGAATTAAGTGCTGGTCTCGAATAGTTAGAACTTTGAGAGTTGCTGTGCTTCATTTGCCCCTCTCCTTCATTGCCTATGCATTAGAAATAATGGAATCCATTAAAAACCTGAGTAAATTTCATGATAAAACCAGCCTTTCTTTCTTGTAAAATTGAGCATCAAGTTAACAGTGATTGACGATCTAATCAAAAGATTAGGACGCCACGATCTTAGGACGTCCCAAAGCGCTTTACAGCCAATAAACAGTATTTTTGAAGTGTGACCATTGTTGTAATGTAGGAAATGCGCTGCCAATTTCTGAACAGTATGGTCCCACAAAAACAGCAGTGAGATAACTGACCAGATAATCTGTTTATATAAAGTTGGTTGAGGGATAAATGTTTGCCAAGACACCAGGAAACTCCCATGGTCCCCTTTGAATGTATGTATAGGTGCAGTGTTAAGAATTCGGAACCCTCGGGACTGAGGCCGTTCCAGATTCCGAGCTTTTCCGCATTTTCGATCGTCTTTCTGACGTCAGGAATCCAGAAACACCCGAGCCCAGGTTTGGATATTTCCGGATTTCGGAACGTCAGAAAGGGGAGGGTGTCCCTGCCGAGGAGGTGTTCGGGCGGGCCCCGCCGCGGAGGTGTTCGGGCGGGCCCCACCGCCGAGGTGGTGTTCGGGCGGGCCCCACCGCGGAGGTGTTCGGGCGGGCCCTGCCGCCGAGGTGGTGTTCGGGCGGGCCCCACCGAGGTGGTGTTCGGGTGGGCCCTGCCGCCGAGGTGGTGTTCGGGCGGGCCCTGCCGCCGAGGTGGTGTTCGGGCGGGCCCCACCGAGGAGGTGTTCGGGCGGGCCCCACCGAGGAGGTGTTCGGGCGGGCCCCACCGAGGAGGTGTTCGGGCGGGCCAGCAGCGAGGTCCCGAGGTAAGAGCGGGCGAGCTGAGCGGAGGCCCGAGGTCAGGCAGTAACGGCGCCCCGAGGTCAGCAGGGTCACCGGGTCCAGATTCCAGAACATTTCTGGATGACCCTGCCACCGATCATCCAGATTCCGGATCATTCCAGAACTCCGGATTTTCAATGCTGCACCTGTAATTAAATCAAGGAAATGAGAGTGCACGTCTGCAAGCATGATTCTGCTAGCTTTTACAAGCCCAGGTTAAAGGGCTGGTGGTGCACTGCTGTGGAATTTTCACACACAGCACAGTTCCTGGAACTGCCCAGACTCCGTCAATTGTAACACAGCATTTCCTGTATCTAATAATAAAAATAGTAAGAATTGTACTTAGATGGCAGGCATCCTGCCATGTCGAAACATCTCCTAACGCTGTACGTGTGCCATTACTTTGAGGTATATTGACCTTCATTATGTAAGCAAACGCAGCAACCATGCTGCACCAGTACTGTCCCACAATCAGCATTGAGCTAAATCACGAGTTAGCCTGTGTTCTGGCAGCATTGGTTGAGGCCAGGACACTGGGAGACCTCTCTGCTCTTCTTCATGTAGCTCCTTTGGATCTTTAACATCTACCTGAACCACATCTACCTGAACCAACAGGATAGGTACATGGGGCCACAGTTAAACATCATCCCGAAGAATGACAGTGCAGCACTCCTTCAGTCAAACCAACAACCTCTTAACCCAGAGAGGAGAGAGAGCACAGCCAACTGATCCAATCCAGTGTTCACATGTTTCTATCATAAATCTAAAGTAATTAGCATTGCTGTAAGGCGGGCCGCATGTTGGAGCACCAATGGGCTGCATTGCATAGTGCCATGACATGGCTTCATGCACCCAATGCCCCATGAGCTGAGACTATTTGCTGCAGTTCGGGTTTCAGCCCGACAGCAGCAACTTTACAGCCATGCCAGTCAGTGAGTAACTCAACCCCGTGGTTTTCCTCTAAACCTACACACCCAGTTACACCCTCATTTTCTAGCGAAACACCACCTGACTCGTTTAAACACCCAAATGTGATCTCCCTTTCACCCAGCAAAGTCCAGTCCTCCTCTTCCTCCTGCGATTTCAATAACGCCAGAGATCTAATGTGTTGCGTTCTCAACTTAATAAAATTACAATCCAGTTTTTCAGAATGTTCTAGATTGAGGATTTTGCTCCCATTGCCCCCTCTCTTGCCTTAACGCTGCAGCAAATTCCCTAACTCAACTAAGGTTCTTACAGTGTTGGTGGCAGGGTTAGATTAGCCCACACAAACCAGTATCAATCTCTTCAGACATCTTATCCGAGTCCCTCTGCCAGACCCCTGTTCTTGTAGCCAAACTAATTGGCGTTACTATGGATGCAACATTCTTATGTAGATTATCTCTTGGCGGATTAATTTAGGAGCTTTGTGTGTTCCTGGATGGCATTTCAGAACTGTTGACTTCTCTCTCAAAAAAAAACTGCTTTATGATAATTAAAGAGTTTTCCAGAAACTGGGTTTACAGTAAGCTTATCTAGTTGATGTGATGATCTCTGAAGCTAAGCTCTGGTCACTGTTAAAGCCATTCGGATAATGAGAAGTGTAGGTTTTCAGAAAAATATCTTAAGTTAGATCTTATTTCAAACTTCCTTTGAACAAGAACAGCATGTGAAACTTTTCACACACAGCTTCCTAAGCAGTCATGTACTTCACATTATTTCTCTTAGATTTTAAAATCCTGACATTCACCTGAAACACAGCCACAGTGCCAGTGTCAGAAAGGCTTGGTGGGGACTGAAAGCTGCTGCCCTGACCCTGGGCTACCATCCAGTCACAATGTAGTATGAGAGTTCTGGACAGTAAGCCAGCGTACAGATTGTATACTTACCACAACTGTTTAACAACAGCTGACTCACTATCCAGCTGGTGACATGAACCTGCTTATTAGTCTCCAAAATCTTAACTGTGCAGTTTCACAAGATAGTAGCAACATGATATATAATGAAACAGTGCAATAAATGAGCGCATTGTGACGGTGATAATTACATGTGAATTAGTTTTTTATGGAAATAATTAGGAATTAGGGGCAGCACAGACCAGCCCATGTTGTGATGTGTGCGCGCATTAGGTCCGTGCAGCAGAGCTGGTCTCCAGTCGTCTTGGTAAATCCTCGCCACTGGACCAAGACCTAGCTCTGTCAAGCCCGTGTGGTGGCTGGTGTGCAACGGCCACCACACATTAAAAAAAATCCACGCACAGGCATCCTCCACCCTTCAATATGTAGTTCGGGATCTGGAATATTAGGTCCTTCATTGAAACACCGGTGAACTCATCCCTTTTTGGCGTGGAAGCAAGTCATCCTCGTTTTGAGGGACTGCCTAGGATGATATTCAAAGGGAAGGGAACTAATCAAGATGTACACTGGAGCAGGAGTTTCACTGTATTGGGAGCTGGCTGGCAGTGAGAGGCATACACTAATAAGTTTTCACTTTTAGGAGTTGAATGCACTGTTTCAGAGCTGAATGACTGAGAGGCATGCAAGACAGAGGCTGCTAGACCCAGAAAGCAGATCTGGATCAATACTTAAGTCAAAAGACAAGTTGAGACATTGTAGAGCCACAGCAGCTGGCAATATTTTTACTGAATCATGAAGTGCCTTCCAAAATACAACCCGCACTTGAATATATAATTGAGGAAATCTGTCTGTGTTCAAATCCAGGTGAATTGCTACTGATAGTCATTGGTTTCTGCCAGTCAGTAACATGCTCAATAGGGCTGCTAATCTGACATACAAAGCATTGCACTCAAATCCTCAGTCGAAGAGGAGTTTCAGGTTATTATAGCAGTGTTGGTTCATTCAGTGACACATTAAGTGGATGTGGCTTAATAAATCTTCCCCCTCACTATAATTGATATCTGAGTTCACTATATAATGAGGTTGCACTGTGCCATGACTAGTCATGCTGAACAAGTGAATATTTACCTCTGTCAGCCATGAATGACTGATGATTTATTGTGTTACTGGATGATCTAGTTGCCCTAAGCCCAGTGTGTGAATCATTTCACTGACTGACACATTGTGATTGCCCAGTAGGAAATACCATTCAAGTATTTATTTTTCAAACATTCAGAAAAGGAAATACCAGATAGAGAGAGTGTGACATTCAGTGAAAATGGGTAGCAGAAGAGGGAACACGATTCCCAGGCAGCATTTGAGAGATAGGAAAGCATCTTCCCTCTGTCAAGAAATAAAAAAGGCTCTTCTCTTTAAAGGTTACACTGGAGTCAGGATAAAAGAACACTTGAGGAGTACCAACTATTTAAAGTATGTGTGGTTACCATGTATCGTGGGCTGTCAATCAGCTACGGCCCTCCTAAACCCAGGCAACATGGTCTTTATAGAAGAGCTTCACCTCCTACATTGAGCCTCCAGGAGCTGCTTTGACACAGGGAAGGCTAGGGGGCAGAGCCACAGATAAAAGTAGAGCTGATGGATGCGCAGCAACAGGTTTTTTTGAAGGCCTAGATAAAGGTGAAAATTGGTGAATGATCAACAACGGTCACCTCCGTGAGGCAGTGGAAAAGCATTGAAAGAACAAAATAGCACAGTACGGCAGTGGAAAGGTACAGGAAAGATATGTTGTCCAGAGAAAACTCCAAAATGAAGTGAATGAAATGGCAGGTGGCTGGGGAAAACGGGCAGGAAAAGCTATGGTCAGACGTCGCTAAAGTCACCATTCGGACCAGAGATGGGATGCATCCTAGGATGCTGAGGGAAGTGAAGGAAGAAATCACGGAGGTACTGGCCATAATCTTCCAATCCTCCTTAGAAATGGGGGTTGGTGCCAGAGGAGTGGAGAATTGCAAATGTTACACCCTTGTTCAAAAAAGGGTGTAAAGATAAATTCAGCAACTATAGGCAGTCAATTTAACCTCAGTAGTGGGGAAGCCTTTAGAAACAATAACAGTCAGTTGCACAAGTGTGGATTAATTAAGGAAAGCCAGCACGGATTTCTTAAAGGCAAACCATGTTTAACCAACTTGGTCGAGTTTTTAATGAGGTAACAGAGGGTTGATGAGGGCAGTGCGAACAAAGTTGAAATAATGCATAAGGGCGATCCAACACCGCCTCTAGTGCACCAGCACAGCCTTCGGTCGCCTGAGAAAGAGAGTGTTTGAAGACCAGGGCCTCAAATCTGGCACCAAGCTCATGGTCTACTGGGCAGTAGTGATACCCGGCCTTCTATATGGCTCAGAGATGTGGAACATATACAGTAGACATCTCAAATCGCTGGAAAAGCACCACCAGCGCTGCCTCCGCAAGATCCTGCAAATCCACTGGGAGGACAGACGCACCAACGTCAGTGTTCTCGCTCAGGCCAACATCCCCATCATCGAAGCACTGACCACACTCGACCAGCTTCGTTGGGCGGGCCACAAAGTCCACATGCCCGACACGAGACTCCCTAAGCAAGTGCTCTACTCGGAACTCCTTCACGGCAAGTGAGCCCCAGGTGGGCAGAGGAAATGTTTCAAGGACGCCCTCAAAGCCTCCTTGATAAAGTGCAACATCCCCACTGACACCTGGAAATCCCTGGCCCAAGACCGCCCAAAATGGAGGAAGAGCATCCGGGAGGGCGTTGAGCACCTTGAGTCTTGTCACGAAGAGCATGCAGAAAGCAAGCGTAGGCAGCAGAAGGAGCTTGTGGCAAACCAGACTCCCCACCCACCCTTTCCTTCAACCACTGTCTGTCCCACCTGTGACAGAGACTGTAATTCCCGTATTGGACTGTACAGTCACCTGAGAACTCACTTTGAGTGGAAGCAAGTCTTCCTTGATCTTGAGGGACTGCCTGTGATGATAGATGTCTCTGGGAAAGCCCATTGGCAGAGAAATATTGAGTGAGTCCAGGAAGGGAAGAGAAAGAGGTGAACCACAATAAATGATGGGTGGGAATTGGAAACATAGTCAATGAAATTCTCCAGGTTGAAAGGAGCAGGAAGTAGCATCAACACAATCAGCAATGTAATGGAGAACGAAGTCCGAGAGAGAGAGAGAGAGAGAGAGAGAGAGCCTGAGTGGGATTGAAGTAGAGAGTTCCATATATCCTACCAAAAGACAGGCATAATTGGAACGTATACAGATTTCCATAGCAACACACTTTATTTGAAGGAAGTGAATGGAGTTAAAAGAGAAGCATTCAGGATGAGAACAAGCTCAGCCAAGCAGAGAGATTAGGCCACTGTTCAAGAAAGAAGTGGTGAAGTCAGCGACCATCCCAGTGCAGTACAGAGATCCAGTACATGCATAGTGAGAAGGAGATGAATAGGACACAGAATATGAAACGATCAAAGCAGCAGAGAGTATCTGAAGCATCACATGTGTAGGTATGTAGAGACTGGACTAGGGTCAAGGTGAAAGGAGACTAATTCAGTTGGGCAGGAGGAAACTGAATCAATGTTAATGCAGGGCATTCCTGTTTTTAAATCTAGGAGAGGAGATATAAACAAGCTGTGCCAGGTGTAGAGGCCAATGGGATTGGTGGTGGGTGGGGGGACATGGAAACATAGTCAATGAAATGAGTAATTGTCCAGGAAATGATGTAGTCAGAGATAGGGAGGGGAGTTATGTTGTTGCTATTTGGCTTCACCCAAGTATAGGTGCTTCCACCACATAGCCTTGTCAGCAATTTTGTTGATGATGGAGTTAGAACTGAAGGAATGGAAAGTTGAGAGGGATATCGCTCAGGGGCGAGTCAAACTCATGGCCATTTATTACAGTAGTCAAGATCTGTGAGGCCATTGTGCAGGTATTTCACTAAGGTTCGTTTTGTTGAAGTATAAGATAGCAGTGGTGTGATCTGCATCTTGAAGAGCCCTAAACAAACCAAAGGGCATGTTTCTTGCCAAGATCTCTCTCGCTGTCGATGTTATTTTTCATTCCGTTTGCGAACAGTATGCTAACTCAGATCGAATGCCAACCTCCAGTTTGTTGCTTTGCTACTTGCTATCTGACGGATTCCAGTTTAGGTCGTTATGTTAGTTCTCCAGGCAAATGATGTTCACAAGAAGTTTGTGATGTACTGCGAGTACATCGAGAAATAGTTTGCTCTTTGGTTGCTGGGCAATTCCCCCTCCAGCACATACTGTACTACAGAAGTACTGTGAAATGAATTAACAGCTGTGTTTATAATTCCATTCCAGGCACTTGCAAAGAAAGCAAAAGCAGGAAAGCTGCTGCCCGAGGAATATCAGGGGGGATCCTTCAGGTAAAAACCAGCCAATCTGCAGTTTTATCTCTCTCGTTCCACCTTGGGTTGCAGAATTTTAGAGCAGTGGGAGCCTGCAGTTTTGTTGAGTTAGGGCATGTTTGTTTTTCCTGGATTCTCCTCTAACACTTTTGTTCTCAGTCCTTTATCTGCTATGGCCACACTGTAAGTGGTAAGCGATTCCATGGCCTGTATAAAGTTTGCCTCATTAACAAAATGCGGCACCCTGTCCAGCATACTTTGCATACACTGCGAGTTGTCCGGGTGATTTGTGCTTGGTCATACCCCAGTAAAGGTGTCCTGCACGGTCCTGAAGCCAGCTGCTTTTGTGCTGTCACAGAAATAAAGCAGGCGCTGCTCCTTGAAAATAACATTGACATCCAAATCAAAGAAAGTGTAAGGTGCACAAACAATATAAAATGTGTTTTTAGCCTGTAATGATTTCTTAATGAAGCAGACACTCGGCTATAAACCCAGGCAACAGGGTCTTTCGGTAGGATACCTATCTGCATTGACTCCTCTCCCAAGCAGCTGGAGCAGTACAGGTGCATCAACTGTGAATTATATCTCCATTTGCAGACTTCACATAAAGCTCTGTGCAAAATCATTGCACGGTTTACGTGAGGGACATCCCTATGCTCAGAACCATGTAATACCTGTACTAAATAAACAGACACAAATCTGAGTACAAATACCCACTTTGATCAGATAGGAAGGGAAGTGACATCATACACAGCATTGTCACACTGGAACTTCCAATGCTGCACCCCATTTCTGAATGATGTACAGTTGGCACCTCGCCAGCAGTTGTCTTTGTCCAACTACCACTTGGGTTAAAACTGAGCTTTTGAGCTGACTGGCCAAATTCAGAATGGTTCACATGATACGCCTAAGGGAGCCATCCAGGCCACAGAGACAATGCAGAGAACAACACAGCTGCTCCCTGGGCTCTGAGGGAAGAGCTATGAAGGGGATCCTGATCAACTAGCCTTCAAAAGAGACATATCAGAGGGGACCTTTTATAGATACTTAATGGGATAGAGAAAGCATAACTAAAATAGAGTTTTCAGCTATATCCGGGCAGCAGGGGAATTGAGCACAGATTCAGCATTGTGAGAGCAGATTTCAGAAAGTGTTCCTTTACAATCAGTGGGTGACCTTGTGAGCCAGAGAGAGCATCCTGTTGCAGGTTCATGTTTTTGTGAAATGTCATCTCTTCCTCTGATGATTTTACCTGTTTGTATTCAAGTGCTGCCCTCAGAGCCACTGTTGGTGGATAACTCCTTTATGTTAAACTGTCATCTTAGCATCAAGAGATGCATTTGATTTTAAAGTGAAATAGAGACACACCCACACCTACCGACAGAAACAGACAGAGAGAGAGAGAATCAAACACACCACATACACCGACAAGGGAGAGAGAATCTCACACACCACGTGCACCACACACACCGACAGAGAGAGAATATCTCACACACCACACACACCGACAGAGAGAGAACCACACACACCGACAGAGAGAGAATCTCACACACCACACACCAAGAGAGAGAGAGAGAACCACACACACTATACACACCGATAGAAAGAGAGAGAGAATCACACACCACACACCGAGAGAGAGAGAACCACACACACCGAGAGAGAGAGAGAGAACCACACCCACTACACACACCGAGAGAAAGAGAGAGAGAATCACACACCATACACCGAGAGAGAGAGAGAGAGAGAGAGAGAATCACACACACACCACACACACCGAGAGAGAGAGAATCTCACACACCACGCACACCACACGCACCACACACACCGACAGAGAGAATCTCTCACACCACACAGACAGAGAGAGAGAGAACCACACACACTGAGAGAGAGAGAGAATCACGCGCACCACAAACACCGAGAGAGAGAGAACCACACACACCGACAGAGAGAACCACACACACCGACAGAGAATCTCACACACCGAGAGAGAGAGAGAGAATCTCTCACACCACACACACCGAGAGAGAGAATCTCACACACCACACACACCGAGAGAGAGAGAACCACACACACCACACACACCGAGAGAGGGAGAGAACCACGTACACCACACAGCGAGAGAGAGAGAGAATCACACTCCACACAAACCGAGAGAGAATCACACACACGCCGAGAGAGAGAGAGAGAATCTCACACACCACACACACCGAGAGAGAATCACACACACTACACACACCGAGAGAGAGAGAGAGAATCACACACCACACACACCGAGAGAGAATCACACACACTCCACACACCGAGAGAGAGAGAGAGAATCTCACACACCACACACACCGAGAGAAAGAGAGAATCACACACCACACACACCGAGAGAAAGAGAGAATCACACACCACACACACCGAGAGAGAATCACACACACTCCACACACCGAGAGAGAGAGAGAGAATCTCACACACCACACACACCGAGAGAGAGAGAGAATCACACACCACACACACCGAGAGAGAGAGAGAATCACACACCACACAGAGAGAGAGAGAGAGAATTATACACCACACACACCGAGAGAAAGAGAGAATCACACACCACACACACCGAGAGAAAGAGAGAATCACACACCACACACAGCGAGAGAATCACACACACCACACAGCGAGAGAGAGAGAATCACACCCCACACACACCGAGAGAGAGAGAGAGAATCACACACCACACAAACCGAGAGAGAGAGAATCACACCCCACACCCACCGAGAGAGAGAGAATCACACCCCACACCCACCGAGAGAGAGAGAATCACACCCCACACACACCGAGAGAGAGAGAGAATCACACCCCACACACACCGAGAGAGAGAGAGAGAGAATCACACACCATACAAACCGAGAGAGAGAGAATCACACCCCACACACACCGAGAGAGAGAGAGAGAATCACACCCCACACACACCGAGAGAGAGAGAGAGAATCACACACCACACACACCGAGAGAGAGAGTGAGAGAATCACACACCACACACACCGAGAGAGAGAGAATTACACACCACACACACCGAGAGAGAGAGAGAGAATCACACACCACACAAACCGAGAGAGAGAGAATCACACCCCACACACACCGAGAGAGAGAGAGAGAATCACACACCACACACACTGAGAGAGAATCACACACAACACACACCGAGAGAGAGAGCGAATCACACACACCACACACACCGAGAGAGAAAGCGAGAGAATCACACACCACAACACGCCGAAAGACAAAGAGTGAATCACACACCACACACACCGAGAGAGCGAATCACATACCACACACACCGAGAGAAAGAGAGAGATAGAGAATCACACAACACACACACCGAGAGAGAGAGAATCACACACACCATACACACCGAGAGAGAGAGAATCACATACCACACACACCGAGAGAGAGAGAGAATCACACAACACACACACCGAGAGAGAGAGAGAGAATCACACACCACACACACCACACACACCGAGAGAGAGAGAGAATCACACACCACACACACCGAGAGAGAGAGAGAGAGAGAATCACACACCACACACAACGAGAGAGAGAATCTCTCACCACACGCACCGAGAGAGCGAGTTACACACTCCACGCACACCGAGAGAGAGAGAGAGAGAGAGAGAATCACACATCACACACACCGAGAGAGAGAAACAAGCACCACACACACCGAGAGAGAGAGAGGGAATCACACACCACACACACCGAGAGAGAGAGAATTACACAACACACACACCGAGAGAGAGAGAATCACACACCACACAACCAAGAGAGAGAATCACAGACCACACACACCGAGAGAGAGAGAGAGAATCACACACCACACACACCGAGAGAGAGAGAGAGAGAGAGAATCTCACACACCACACCCACCTAGAGAGAGAGAGAGAGAATATCACACACCACACACACCGAGAGTGAGAGAGAGAGAATCACACACCACACACACCGAGAGAAAGAGAATCTCACATACCACACACACACCGAGAGAGAGAGAATCACACACCACACACACCGACAGAGAGAGAGAATCACACACCACACACAGCGAGAGAGAGAATCACACACCACACACACCGAGAGAGAGAGAATCATACACCACACACACCGAGAGAGAATCACACACCACACACACCGAGAGAGAGAGAGAATCACACACCACACACACCGAGAGAGATAGAGAATCACACAACACACACACCGAGAGAGAGAGAGAGAATCACACAACACACACACCGAGAGAGAAAATCACACACCACACACACCGAAAGAGAGAATCACACACCACACACACCGAGAGAGTGAGATAGAATCACACACCCCACACACCGAGACAAAGAGAGAATCACACACCACACCCACCGAGAGAGAGAGAATCTCACACACCACACACACCGAGAGAGAGAGAGAGAGAATCACACACACCACACAAACCGAGAGAGAGAGCATCACACCCCACACCCACCGAGAGAGAGAGAATCACACACCACACACACCGAGAGAGAGAATCACACACCACACACACCCAGAGAGAGAGAGAGAATCACACAACACACACACCGAGAGAGAGAGAATCACACACACCACACACACCGAGAGAGAATCACACACACCACACACACCGAGAGAGAGAATCACACACACCACACACACCAAGAGAGAGAGAATCACACACCACACACACCGAGAGAGAGAGAGAGAGAATCACACATCACACACACCGAGAGAGAGAGAGAGAGAGAGAGAGAGAGAGAGAATCACACACCGAGAGAGAGAGAGAGAGAGAGAGAGAGAAAGAGAATCACACATCACACACACCGAGAGAGAGAGAGAGAGAGAATCACACACCACACACACCGAGAGAGAGAGAGAGAGACAGAGAATCTCACACCACACACACCGAGAGAGAGAATCAATCACACCACAAACACCGAGAGAATCACACACCACACACACCGAGAGAGCGAGTCACACACTCCACGCACACCGAGAGAGAGACAATCACGCACACCACACACACCGAGAGAGAGAGAGAATCATACACCACACACACCGAGAGAGCGAGAATCACACATCACACACACCGAGAGAGAGAGAGAGAATCACACACCACACAAACCGAGAGAGAGAGAATCACACCCCACACACACCGAGAGAGAGAGAGAGAATCACACACCACACACACTGAGAGAGAATCACACACAACACACACCGAGAGAGAGAGCGAATCACACACACCACACACACCGAGAGAGAAAGCGAGAGAATCACACACCACAACACGCCGAAAGACAAAGAGTGAATCACACACCACACACACCGAGAGAGCGAATCACATACCACACACACCGAGAGAAAGAGAGAGATAGAGAATCACACAACACACACACCGAGAGAGAGAGAATCACACACACCATACACACCGAGAGAGAGAGAATCACATACCACACACACCGAGAGAGAGAGAATCACACAACACACACACCGAGAGAGAGAGAGAGAATCACACACCACACACACCACACACACCGAGAGAGAGAGAGAATCACACACCACACACACCGAGAGAGAGAGAGAGAGAGAATCACACATCACACATCACACACACCGAGAGAGAGAATCTCTCACCACACGCACCGAGAGAGCGAGTTACACACTCCACGCACACCGAGAGAGAGAGAGAGAGAGAGAGAATCACACATCACACACACCGAGAGAGAGAAACAAGCACCACACACACCGAGAGAGAGAGAGGGAATCACACACCACACACACCGAGAGAGAGAGAATTACACAACACACACACCGAGAGAGAGAGAATCACACACCACACAACCAAGAGAGAGAATCACAGACCACACACACCGAGAGAGAGAGAGAGAATCACACACCACACACACCGAGAGAGAGAGAGAGAGAATCACACACCACACACACAGAGAGAAAGAGAATCTCACATACCACACACACACCGAGAGAGAGAGAATCACACACCACACACACCGACAGAGAGAGAGAATCACACACCACACACAGCGAGAGAGAGAATCACACAACACACACACCGAGAGAGAAAATCACACACCACACACACCGAAAGAGAGAATCACACACCACACACACCGAGAGAGTGAGATAGAATCACACACCCCACACACCGAGACAAAGAGAGAATCACACACCACACCCACCGAGAGAGAGAGAGAGAGAATCACACACACCACACAAACCGAGAGAGAGAGCATCACACCCCACACCCACCGAGAGAGAGAGAATCACACACCACACACACCGAGAGAGAGAATCACACACCACACACACACAGAGAGAGAGAGAGAATCACACAACACACACACCGAGAGAGAGAGAGAATCACACACACCACACACACCGAGAGAGAATCACACACACCACACACACCGAGAGAGAGAATCACACACACCACACACACCAAGAGAGAGAGAATCACACACCACACACACCGAGAGAGAGAGAGAGAGAATCACACACACCGAGAGAGAGAGAGAGAGAATCACACACCACACACACCGAGAGAGAGAGAAAGAGAGAGAGAGAGAGAATCACACATCACACACACCGAGAGAGAGAGAGAAAGAGAGAATCACACACCACACACACCGAGAGAGAGAGAGAGAGACAGAGAATCTCACACCACACACACCGAGAGAGAGAATCAATCACACCACAAACACCGAGAGAATCACACACACCGAGAGAGAGAATCACACACACCACACACACCGAGAGAGAGAGAATCACACACACACCGAGAGAAAGAGAGAGCGAATCACACACCACACACACCGAGAGAGCGAGTCACACACTCCACGCACACCGAGAGAGAGACAATCACGCACACCACACACACCGAGAGAGAGAGAGAATCATACACCACACACACCGAGAGAGCGAGAATCACACATCACACATCACACACACCGAGAGAGAGAGAATCACACACCACACACACCGAGAGAGAGAATCACACACACCACACACACCAAGAGAGAGAGAATCACACACCACACACACCGAGAGAGAGAGAGAGAGAATCACACACACCGAGAGAGAGAGAGAGAGAATCACACACCACACACACCGAGAGAGAGAGAAAGAGAGAGAGAGAGAGAATCACACATCACACACACCGAGAGAGAGAGAGAAAGAGAGAATCACACACCACACACACCGAGAGAGAGAGAGAGAGACAGAGAATCTCACACCACACACACCGAGAGAGAGAATCAATCACACCACAAACACCGAGAGAATCACACACACCGAGAGAGAGAATCACACACACCACACACACCGAGAGAGAGAGAATCACACACACACCGAGAGAAAGAGAGAGCGAATCACACACCACACACACCGAGAGAGCGAGTCACACACTCCACGCACACCGAGAGAGAGACAATCACGCACACCACACACACCGAGAGAGAGAGAGAATCATACACCACACACACCGAGAGAGCGAGAATCACACATCACACATCACACACACCGAGAGAGAGAGAATCACACACCACACACACCGAGAGAGAGAATCACACACCACACACACCGAGAGAGAGAGAGATAGAGAATCACACAATACACACACCGAGAGAGAGAGAGAGATAGAGAATCACACAACACACACACCGAGAGAGAGAGAATCACAAACCACACACACCGAGAGAGAGAGAATCACACACCACACAAACCGAGAGATAGAGAATCACACCCCACACACACCGAGAGAGAGAGAGAATCACACACCACACACACCGAGAGAGAGAGAGAATCACACACCACACACACCGAGAGAGAGAGAATCACACACCACACACACCGAGAGAGAGAGAGAATCATACACCACACACACCGAGAGAGAATCACACACCACACACAGAGAGAGAAACACGCACCACACACACCGAGAAAGAGAGAGAGGGAATCCCACAACACACACACCGAGAGAGAGAGAGAGAATCACACACCACACACACCGAGAGAAAGAGAGAGAATCACACACCACACACACCGAGAGAGAGAGAATCACACACCACACACACCGAGAGAGAGAGAATCACAAACCACACACACCGAGAGAGAGAGAGAATCACACACCACACAAACCGAGAGATAGAGAATCACACCCCACACACACCGAGAGAGAGAGAGAATCACACACCACACACACCGAGAGAGAGAGAATCACACACCACACACACCGAGAGAGAGAGAGAATCATACACCACACACACCGAGAGAGAATCACACACCACACACAGAGAGAGAAACACGCACCACACACACCGAGAAAGAGAGAGAGGGAATCCCACATCACACACACCGAGAGAGAGAGAATTACACAACACACACACCGAGAGAGAGAGAGAGAATCACACACCACACACACCGAGAGAGAGAGAGAGAATCACACACCACACACACCGAGAGAAAGAGAATCACACACACCACACACACACCGAGAGAGAGAGAATCACACACCACACACACCGAGAGAGAGAGAATCACACACCACACACACCGAGAGAGAGAATCACACACCACACACACCGAGAGAGAGAGAATCACACACCACACAAACCGAGAGATAGAGAATCACACCCCACACACACCGAGAGAGAGAGAGAATCACACACCACACACACCGAGAGAGAGAGAGAATCACACACCACACACACCGAGAGAGAGAGAATCACACACCACACACACCGAGAGAGAGAGAGAATCATACACCACACACACCGAGAGAGAATCACACACCACACACAGAGAGAGAAACACGCACCACACACACCGAGAAAGAGAGAGAGGGAATCCCACAACACACACACCGAGAGAGAGAGAGAGAATCACACACCACACACACCGAGAGAAAGAGAGAGAATCACACACCACACACACCGAGAGAGAGAGAATCACACACCACACACACCGAGAGAGAGAGAATCACAAACCACACACACCGAGAGAGAGAGAGAATCACACACCACACAAACCGAGAGATAGAGAATCACACCCCACACACACCGAGAGAGAGAGAGAATCACACACCACACACACCGAGAGAGAGAGAATCACACACCACACACACCGAGAGAGAGAGAGAATCATACACCACACACACCGAGAGAGAATCACACACCACACACAGAGAGAGAAACACGCACCACACACACCGAGAAAGAGAGAGAGGGAATCCCACATCACACACACCGAGAGAGAGAGAATTACACAACACACACACCGAGAGAGAGAGAGAGAATCACACACCACACACACCGAGAGAGAGAGAGAGAATCACACACCACACACACCGAGAGAAAGAGAATCACACACACCACACACACACCGAGAGAGAGAGAATCACACACCACACACACCGAGAGAGAGAGAATCACACACCACACACACCGAGAGAGAGAATCACACACCACACACACCGAGAGAGAGAGAATCATAAACCACACACACCGAGAGAGAGAGAATCACACACCACACACACCGAGAGAGAGAATCACACACCACACACACCGAGACAAAGAGAGAATCACACACCACACACACCGAGAGAGAGAGAATCTCACACATCACACACACCGAGAGAGAGAGAATCTCACACACCACACCCACCGAGAGAGAGAGAGAATCTCACACACCACACACACCGAGAGAGAGAGAGAGAGAATCACACACACCACACAAACCGAGAGAGAGAGAATCACACACCACACACACCGAGAGAGAGAGAGAATCACACACCACACACACCGAGAGAGAGAATCACACACTCCACGCACACCGAGAGAGAGACAATCACGCACACCACACACACCGAGAGAGAGAGAGAATCACACACCACACACACCGAGAGAGAGAATCATACACCACACACACCGAGAGAGCGAGAGAGAGAGAATCACACATCACACACACCGAGAGAGAGAAAATCGCACACCACACACACCGAGAGAGTGAATCACACACCACACACACCGAGAGAGAGAGAGAATCACACACCACACACACCGAAAGAGAGAGAGAGATAGAGAATCACACAATACACACACCGAGAGAGAGAGAATCACACACCACACACACCGAGAGAGAGAGAATCACACACCACACACACCGAGAGAGAGAGAGAGAATCACACACCACACACACCGAGAGAGAGAGAGAGAGAAACACACACCACACACACCGAGAGAGAGAGAGAGAATCACACACCACACAAACCGAGAGAGAGAGAATCACACGCCACACACACCGAGAGAGAGATAGAGAATCACACACCACACATACCGAGAGAGAGAGAGAGAATCACACACAACACACACCGAGAGAGAGAGCGAATCACACACCACACACACCGAGAGATAGAGAATCACACCCCACACACACCGAGAGAGAGAGAGAATCACACACCACACACACCGAGAGAGAGAGAATCACACACCACACAAACCGAGAGAGAGAATCACACACCACACCCACCGAGAGAGAGAGAATCACACCCCACACACACCGAGAGAGAGAGAATCACACACCACACAAACCGAGAGAGAGAGAATCACACCCCACACACACCGAGAGAGAGAGAGAGAATCACACACCACACAAACCGAGAGAGAGAGAATCACACCCCACACACACCGAGAGAGAGAGAGAGAATCACACACCACACACACCGAGAGAGAGAGAGAGAATCACACAACACACACCGAGAGAGAGAGCGAATCACACACACCACACACACCGAGAGAGAAAGCGAGAGAATCACACACCACAACACGCCGAAAGACAAAGAGTGAATCACACAACACACACACCGAGAGAGAGAGAGAGATAGAGAATCACACACACCACACACACCGAGAGAGAGAGAATCACACACACCATACACACCGAGAGAGAGAGAATCACATACCACACACACCGAGAGAGAGAGAGAATCACACAACACACACACCGAGAGAGAGAGAATCACACACACCATACACAACCGAGAGAGAGAGAATCACATACCACACACACCGAGAGAGAGAGAATCACACAACACACACACCGAGAGAGAGAGAATCACACACCACACACACCACACACACCACACACACCGAGAGAGAGAGAGAATCACACACCACACACACCGAGAGAGAGAGAGAGAATCACACATCACACATCACACACACCGGCAGAGAGAGAGAGAGAGAATCACACACCACACACACCGAGAGAGAGAATCACACACCACACACAACGAGAGAGAGAATCTCACACCACACGCACCGAGCGAGCGAGTTACACACTCCACGCACACCGAGAGAGAGACAATCACGCACACCACACACACCGAGTGAGAGAGAGAGAGAGAGAGAATCACACACCACACACACCGAGAGAGAGAGAATCATACACCACACACACCGAGAGAGAGAGAGAGTGAATCACACACCACACACACCGAGAGAGAGAGAGAGAGAATCCCACATCACACACACCGAGAGAGAGAGAATCACACACCACACACACCGAGAGAGAGAGAGAGAATCATACACCACACACACCGAGAGAGAGAATCACACACAACACACACCGAGAGAGAGAGAATTACACAACACACACACCGAGAGAGAGAGAATCACACCCCACACACACCGAGAGAGAGAGAGGGAGAATCACAGACCACACACACCGAGAGAGAGAGAGAGAATCACACACAACACACACCGAGAGAGAGAGCGAATCACACACACCACACACACCGAGAGAGAAAGCGAGAGAATCACACACCACAACACGCCGAAAGACAAAGAGTGAATCACACACCACACACACCGAGAGAGAGAGAGATAGAGAATCACACACACCACACACACCGAGAGAGAGAGAATCACACACACCATACACACCGAGAGAGAGAGAGAATCACACACCACACACACCGAGAGAGAGAGAATCACACACCACACACACCGAGAGAGAGAGAGAGAATCACACATCACACACACCGGCAGAGAGAGAGAGAGAGAGAATCACACACCACACACACCGAGAGAGAGAGAATCACACACCACACACAACGAGAGAGAGAATCTCACACCACACGCACCGAGAGAGCGAGTTACACACTCCACGCACACCGAGAGAGAGACAATCACGCACACCACACACACCGAGAGAGAGAGAGAGAGAGAATCATACACCACACACACCGAGAGAGAATCACACACCACACACTGAGAGAGAAACACGCACCACACACACCGAGAAAGAAAGAGAGGGAATCCCACATCACACACACCGAGAGAGAGAGAATTACACAACACACACACCGAGAGAGAGAGAGAGAGAATCACACACCACACACACCGAGAGCGAGAGAGAGAATCACACACCACACACACCGAGAGAAAGAGAATCACACACACCACACACACACCGAGAGAGAGAGAATCACACACCACACACACCGAGAGAGAGAGAGAATCACACACCACACACACCGAGAGAGAGAGAGAATCACACACCACACACACCGAGAGAGTGAGAGAGAATTACACACCCCACACACCGAGAGAGAGAATCACACACCACACACACCGAGACAAAGAGAGAATCACACACCACACACACCGAGAGAGAGAGAGAATCACACACCACACACACCGAGAGAGTGAGAGAGAATCACACACCCCACACACCGAGAGAGAGAATCACACACCACACACACCGAGACAAAGAGAGAATCACACACCACACACACCGAGAGAGAGAGAATCTCACACACCACACACACCGAGAGAGAGAGAGAATCTCACACACCACACCCACCGAGAGAGAGAGAGAATCTCACACACCACACACACCGAGAGAGAGAGAGAGAGAATCACACACACCACACAAACCGAGAGAGAGAGCATCACACCCCACACACACCGAGAGAGAGAGAGAATCGCACACCACACACACCGAGAGAGAGAGAGAATCACACATCACACACACCGAGAGAGATAATCACACACCACACACACCGAGAGAGAGAGAATCATAAACCACACACACCGAGAGAGAGAGAGAGATAATCACACAACACACACACCGAGAGAATCACACACCACACACACCGAGAGAGAGAGAATCACACACCACACACACCGAGAGAGAGAGAGAATCACACACCACACACACCGAGAGAGTGAGAGAGAATCACACACCCCTCACACCGAGAGAGAGAATCACACACCACACACACCGAGACAAAGAGAGAATCACACACCACACACACCGAGAGAGAGAGAATCTCATACACCACACACACCGAGAGAGAGAGAATCACACATCACACACACCCAGAGAGAGAGAGAGAATCGCACACCACACACACCGAGAGAGAGAAAGAGAGAGAATCACACAACCCTCACACCGAGAGAGAGAATCACACACCACACACACCGAGACAAAGAGAGAATCACACACCACACACACCGAGAGAGAGAGAATCTCATACACCACACACACCGAGAGAGAGAGAATCTCATACACCACACACACCGAGAGAGAGAGAGAATCACACACCACACACACCGAGAGAGTGAGAGAGAATCACACACCCCTCACACCGAGAGAGAGAATCACACACCACACACACCGAGACAAAGAGAGAATCACACACCACACACACCGAGAGAGAGAGAATCTCATACACCACACACACCGAGAGAGAGAGAGAATCTCACACACCACACCCACCGAGAGAGAGAGAGAATCTCACACACCACACACACCGAGAGAGAGAGAATCACACATCACACACACCCAGAGAGAGAGAGAGAATCGCACACCACACACACCGAGAGAGAGAAAGAGAGAGAATCACACAACACACACACCGAGAGAGGGAGAATCACACACACCGAGAGAGAGAGAGTCACACACACCACACACACCGAGAGAGAGAGTCACACACACCACACATACCGAGAGAGAGAGAGAGAGAGAGAGAGAATCTCACACACTACACACACCGAGAGAGAGAGAATCACACACACCACACACACCGAGAGAGAGAGAGAGAGAATCACACACACCACACACACACCGAGAGAGAATCACACACACCACGCACACCGAGAGAAAGAGAGAGAGAATCACACACCACACACACCGAGAGAGAGAGAATCACACACCACACACACCGAGAGAGAATCACACACACTCCACGCACACCGAGAGAGAGAGAATCACACACACCACACACACCGAGAGAGAGAAAGAGAGAGAATCACACAACACACATACCGAGAGAGAGAGAATCTCACACACCACACACACCGAGAGAGAGAGAATCACACACACCACACACACCGAGAGAGAGAATCACACACACCACACACACCGAGAGAGAGAGAATCACACACCACACATACCGAGAGAGAGAGAGAGAATCACACACACCACACACACCGAGAGAGAGAGAGAGAGAATCACACACACCACATACACACAGAGAGAATCACACACACCACGCACACCGAGAGAAAGAGAGAGAGAATCACACACCACACACACCGAGAGAGAGAGAATCACACACCACACACACCGAGAGAGAATCAAACACACTCCACGCACACCGAGAGAGAGAGAATCACACACACCACACACACCGAGAGAGCGAGTCACACACTCCACGCACACCGAGAGAGAGACAATCACGCACACCACACACACCGAGAGAGAGAGAGAATCACACACCACACACACCGAGAGAGAGAATCATACACCACACACACCGAGAGAGCGAGAGAGAGAGAATCACACATCACACACACCGAGAGAGAGAGAATCGCACACCACACACACCGAGAGAGTGAATCACACACCACACACACCGAGAGAGAGAGAGAATCACACACCACACACACCGAAAGAGAGAGAGAGATAGAGAATCACACAATACACACACCGAGAGAGAGAGAGAGATGGAGAATCACACAACACACACACCGAGAGAGAGAGAATCACACACCACACACACCGAGAGAGAGAGAAAGAATCACACACCACACAAACCGAGAGAGAGAGAATCACACCCCACACACACCGAGAGAGAGAGAATCACACACACCACACACACCGAGAGAGAGAGAATCACACACCACACACACCGAGAGAGAGAGAATCACACACCACACACACCGAGAGAGAGAGAATCACACACACCACACACACCGAGAGAGAGAGAGATAGAGAATCACACAATACACACACCGAGAGAGAGAGAGAGATAGAGAATCACACAACACACACACCGAGAGAGAGAGAATCACACACCACACACACCGAGAGAGAATCACACACCACACACCCCGAGAGAGAGAGAATCACACACACCACACACACCGAGAGAGAGAGAATCATACACCACACACACCGAGAGAGAGAGAGAATCACACACCACACACACCGAGAGAGAGAGAGAATCACACATCACACATACCGAGAGAGAGAGAGAATCACACACCACACACACCGAGAGAGAGAGAATCACACACACCACACACACCGAGAGAGAGAGAGAGAGAGAATCACACAATACACACACCGAGAGAGAGAGAGAGATAGAGAATCACACAACACACACACCGAGAGAGAGAGAATCACACACCACACACACCGAGAGAGAATCACACACCACACACCCCGAGAGAGAGAGAATCACACACACCACACACACCGAGAGAGAGAGAGAGAATCACACACCACACACACCGAGAGAGAGAATCACACACCACACACACCGAGAGAGAGAATCACACACCACACACACCGAGAGAGAGAATCACACACCGAGAGAGAGAGAGAATCACACACCACACACACCGAGAGAGAGAGAGAATCACACCCCACACACACCGAGAGAGAGAGAGAGAGAGCGAATCACACACCACACAAACCGAGAGAGAGAGAATCACACCCCACACACACCGAGAGAGCGAGAGAGAATCACACACCACACACACCGAGAGAGAGAGAGAGAATCACACACCACACATACCAAGAAAGAGAGAGAGAATCACACACAACACACACCGAGAGAGAGAGCGAATCACACACACCACAGACACCGAGAGAGAAAGCGAGAGAATCACACACCACAACACGCCGAAAGACAAAGTGTGAATCACACACCACACACACCGAGAGAGAGAGAGATAGAGAATCACACACACCACACACACCGAGAGAGAGAGAATCACACACACCATACACACTGAGAGAGAGAGAATCACATACCACACACACCGAGAGAGAGAGAGAATCACACAACACACACACCGAGAGAGAGAGAATCACACACACCATACACAACCGAGAGAGAGAGAATCACATACCACACACACCGAGAGAGAGAGAATCACACAACACACACACACCGAGAGAGAGAGAATCACACACCACACACACCACACACAACGAGAGAGAGAGAGAATCACACCCCACACACACCGAGAGAGAGAGAGAGAATCACACATCATACATCACACACACCGGCAGAGAGAGAGAGAGAGAATCACACACCACACTCACCGAGAGAGAGAGAGAGAGAGAGAATCACACACCACACACAACGAGAGAGAGAATCTCACACCACACGCACCGAGAGAGCGAGTTACACACTCCACGCACACCGAGAGAGAGACAATCACGCACACCACACACACCGAGAGAGAGAGAGAGAGAGAGAGAGAGAGAGAATCACACACCACACACACCGAGAGAGAGAGAATCATACACCACACACACCGAGAGAGAGAGTGAATCACACACCACACACACCGAGAGAGAGAGAGAGAGAGAATCCCACATCACACACACCGAGAGAGAGAGAATCACACCCCACACACACCGAGAGAGCGAGAGAGAATCACACACCACACACACTGAGAGAGAGAGAGCGAATCACACACCACACACACCGAGAGAGAGAGAATCACACCCCACACACACCGAGAGAGAGAGAGAGAATCACACACCACACATACCAAGAAAGAGAGAGAGAATCACACACAACACACACCGAGAGAGAGAGCGAATCACACACACCAGACACCGAGAGAGAAAGCGAGAGAATCACACACCACAACACGCCGAAAGACAAAGTGTGAATCACACACCACACACACCGAGAGAGAGAGAGATAGAGAATCACACACACCACACACACCGAGAGAGAGAGAATCACACACACCATACACACTGAGAGAGAGAGAATCACATACCACACACACCGAGAGAGAGAGAGAATCACACAACACACACACCGAGAGAGAGAGAATCACACACACCATACACAACCGAGAGAGAGAGAATCACATACCACACACACCGAGAGAGAGAGAATCACACAACACACACACACCGAGAGAGAGAGAATCACACACCACACACACCACACACAACGAGAGAGAGAGAGAATCACACCCCACACACACCGAGAGAGAGAGAGGGAATCACACATCATACATCACACACACCGGCAGAGAGAGAGAGAGAGAATCACACACCACACTCACCGAGAGAGAGAGAGAGAGAGAATCACACACCACACACAACGAGAGAGAGAATCTCACACCACACGCACCGAGAGAGCGAGTTACACACTCCACGCACACCGAGAGAGAGACAATCACGCACACCACACACACCGAGAGAGAGAGAGAGAGAGAGAGAGAGAGAGAGAGAATCACACACCACACACACCGAGAGAGAGAGAATCATACACCACACACACCGAGAGAGAGAGTGAATCACACACCACACACACCGAGAGAGAGAGAGAGAGAGAATCCCACATCACACACACCGAGAGAGAGAGAGAGAATCATACACCACACACACCGAGAGAGAATCACACACCACACACACAGAGAGAGAGAGAGGGAATCACACACCACACACACCGAGAGAGAGAGAATTACACAACACACACACCGAGAGAGAGAGAATCACACACCACACACACCGAGAGAGAGAATCACAGACCACACACACCGAGAGAGAGAGAGAGAGAATCACACACCACACACACCACACACACCGAGAGAGAGAGAGAGAATCACACACCACACACACCGAGAGAGAGAGTGAGAGAGAGAGAATCACACACCACACACACCGAGAGAGAGAGAATCACACACACCACACACACCGAGAGAGAGAATCACACACCACACACACCGAGAGAGAGAGAATCATAAACCACACACACCGAGAGAGAGAGAATCACACACCACACACACCGAGTGAGGGAGAGAATCACACACCACACACACCGAGAGAGAGAGAGAATCACACACCACACACACCGAGAGAGAGAATCACACACCCCACACACCGAGAGAGAGAATCACACACCACACACACCGAGACAAAGAGAGAATCACGCACCACACACACCGAGAGAGAGAGAATCTCACACACCACACACACAGAGAGAGAGAATCTCACATACCACACCCACCGTGAGAGAGAGAGAATCTCACACACCACACACACCGAGAGAGAGAGAGAGAGAGAATCACACACACCACACAAACCGAGAGAGAGAGCATCACACCACACACACACCGAGAGAGAGAGAGAATCGCACACCACACACACCGAGAGAGAGAGAGAATCACACACAACACACACTGAGAGAGAGAATCACACATCACACACACCCAGAGAGAGAGAGAGAATCACACACCACACACACCCAGAGAGAGAGAAAGAGAGAGAATCACACAACACACACACCGAGAGAGAGAGAGAATCACACACACCACACACACCGAGAGAGAGAGAATCACACACCACACCCACAGAGAGAATCACACACAACACACACACCGAGAGAGAGAGAATCACACACCACACATACCGAGAGAGAGAGAGAATCACACACACCACACACACCGAGAGAATCTCACACACTACACACACCGAGAGAGAGAGAATCACACACACCACACACACCGAGAGAGAGAGAGAGAGAGAGAGAGAGAGAATCACACACACCACACACACCACACACACCGAGAGAGAATCACACACACTCCACGCACACCGAGAGAGAGAGAATCTCACACACCACACACACCGAGAGAGCGAGTCACACACTCTACGCACACCGAGAGAGAGACAATCACGCACACCACACACACCGAGAGAGAGAGAGAATCACACACCACACACACCGAGAGAGACAATCATACACCACACACACCGAGAGAGCGAGAGAGAGAGAATCACACATCACACACACCGAGAGAGAGAGAATCGCACACCACACACACCGAGAGAGTGAATCACACACCACACACACCGAGAGAGAGAGAGAGAGAGATAGAGAATCACACAATACACACACCGAGAGAGAGAGAGAGATGGAGAATCACACAACACACACACCGAGAGAGAGAGAGAATCACACACCACACACACCGAGAGAGAGAGAATCACACACCACACACACCGAGAGAGAGAGAATCACACACCACACACCCCGAGAGAGAGAGAATCACACACCACACACACCGAGAGAGAGAGAATCACACACCACACACACCGAGAGAGAGAGAATCACACACCACACACACCGAGAGAGAGAGAATCACACACCACACAAACCGAGAGAGAGAGAATCACACCCCACACACACCGAGAGAGAGAGAGAATCACACACCACACACACACCGAGAGAGAGAGAGAGAATCACATATCACACACACCGAGAGAGAGAGAGAGAGAGAATCACACATCACACACACCGAGAGAGACAGAGAGAATCACACACACCACACACACCGAGAGAGAGAGAATCACACACACCACACACACCGAGAGAGAGAGAATCACACACCACACAAACCGAGAGAGAGAGAATCACACCCCACACACACCGAGAGAGAGAGAGAATCACACACCACACACACACCGAGAGAGAGAGAGAGAATCACATATCACACACACCGAGAGAGAGAGAGAGAGAGAATCACACATCACACACACCGAGAGAGACAGAGAGAATCACACACACCACACACACCGAGAGAGAGAGCATCACACACCACACACACCGAGAGAGAGAGAGAGAGAGAATCACACACCACAGACACCGAGACAAAGAGAGAATCACACACCACACACACCGAGAGAGAGAGAGAATCACACACCACACACACCAAGAGAGAATCACACACCACAACACGCCGAGAGAGTGAGTGAATCACACACCACACACACCGAGTGAGAGAGAATCACACACCACACACACCGAGAGAGAGAGAGAGAATCACACACCACACACACCGAGAGAGAGAGAGAGAATCACACACCACACACACACCGAGAGAGAGAATCACACACCACACACCGAGAGAGAGAGAGAATCACACACCACACACACCGAGAGAGAGAGAGAGAGAGAGAATCACACACCACACACACCGAGACAAAGAGAGAATCACACTCCACATACACCGAGAGAGAGAGAATCAACCACACCACACTCACCGAGAGAGAATCACACACACCACACACACCGCGAGAGAGAGAATCACACACCACACAAACCGAGAGAGAGAGAATCACACACCACACACACCGAGAGAGAGAGAGAGAATCACACACACCACACACACCGAGAGAGAGAGAGAGAGAGAGAGAGAGAGAGAGAGAAACACACATCACACACACCGAGCGAGAATCACACACCACACACACCGAGAGAGAATCACACGCCACACACACCGAGAGAGAAACATGCACCACACACACCGAGAGAGAGAGAGAGATAGAGAATCACACAACACACACACCGAGAGAGAGAGAATCACACACCACACACACCGAGAGAGAATCACACACCACACACCCCGAGAGAGAGAGAATCACACACACCACACACACCGAGAGAGAGAGAATCACACACCACACACACCGAGAGAGAGAATCACAGACCACACACACCGAGAGAGAGATAGAGAATCACACACCACACACACCGAGAGAGAGAATCACACACCACACACACCGAGAGAGAGAGAGAATCACACACCACACACACCGAGAGAGAGAGAGAATCACACACACCACACACACCGAGAGAGAGAGAATCACACACACCACACACACCGAGAGAGAGAGAATCACACACACCACACACACCGAGAGAGAGAGAGATAGAGAATCACACAATACACACACCGAGAGAGAGAGAGATAGAGAATCACACAACACACACACCGAGAGAGAGAGAATCACACACCACACACACCGAGAGAGAATCACACACCACACACCCCGAGAGAGAGAGAATCACACACCACACACACCGAGAGAGAATCACACACCACACACCCCGAGAGAGAGAGAATCACACACACCACACACACCGAGAGAGAGAGAATCACACACCACACACACCGAGAGAGAGAATCACACACCACACACACCGAGAGAGAGAGAGAATCACACACCACACACACCGAGAGAGAGAGAGAATCACACATCACACATACCGAGAGAGAGAGAGAATCACACACCACACACACCGAGAGAGAGAGAATCACACACACCACACACACCGAGAGAGAGAGAGAGAGAGAATCACACAATACACACACCGAGAGAGAGAGAGAGATAGAGAATCACACAACACACACACCGAGAGAGAGAGAATCACACACCACACACACCGAGAGAGAATCACACACCACACACCCCGAGAGAGAGAGAATCACACACACCACACACACCGAGAGAGAGAGAATCACACACCACACACACCGAGAGAGAGAGAGAATCACACACCACACACACCGAGAGAGAGAGAGAGAATCACACACCGAGAGAGAGAGAGAGAAAATCACACACCACACACACCGAGAGAGAGAGAGACTCACACACATCACACACCGAGAGAGAGAGAATCACACACCACACAAACCGAGAGAGAGAGAATCACACACACCACACACCGAGAGAGAGAGAGAATCACACACCACACAAACCGAGAGAGAGAGAATCACACACACCACACACACTGAGAGAGAGAGAGAATCACACACACCACACACACCGAGAGAGAGAGAGAATCACACACACCACACACACCGAGAGAGAGAGAGAGAAAATCACACACCACACACACCGAGAGAGAGAGAGACTCACACACATCACACACCGAGAGAGAGAGAATCACACACCACACACACCGAGAGAGAGAGAGAATCACACCACACACACCGAGAGAGAGAGAGAGAATCACACACCACACACACCGAGACAAAGAGAGAATCACACTCCACATACACCGAGAGAGAGAGAATCAACCACACCACACTCACCGAGAGAGAATCACACACACCACACACACCGAGAGAGAGAGAATCACACACCACACAAACCGAGAGAGCGAGAATCACACACCACACACACCGAGAGAGAGAGAATCACACACACCACACACACCGAGAGAGAGAGAGAGAGAATCACACACCACACAAACCGAGAGAGAGAGAATCACACACCACACAAACCGAGAGAGAGAGAATCACACACCACACACACCGAGAGAGAGAGAATCACACACCACACACACAGAGAGAGAGAGAATCACACACCACACACACCGAGAGAGAGAGAGAGAGAATCACACACACCGAGAGAGAGAATCACACACACCACACACCGAGAGAGAGAGAATCATACACACCACACACACCGAGAGAGAGAGAATCACACACCACACACACCGAGAGAGAGAGAATCACACACCACACACACCGAGAGAGAGAGAGAGAATCACACACCTCACGCACCGAGAGAGCGAGTCACACACTCCACCCACACCGACAGAGAGAGAATCACGCACACCACACACACCGAGAGAGAGAGAATCACACACCACACACACCGAGAGAGAGAATCATACACCACACACACCGAGAGAGAGAGAGAGAGAGAGAGAAACACACATCACACACACCGAGCGAGAATCACACACCACACACACCGAGAGAGAATCACACGCCACACACACCGAGAGAGAAACATGCACCACACACACCGAGAGAGAGAGAGAGAGAGAGAATGACACAACACACACACCGAGAGAGAGAGAATCACACACCACACACTCAGAGAGAGAGAATCACAGACCACACACACCGAGAGAGAGAGAGAGATAGAGAATCACACAACACACACACCGAGAGAGAGAGAATCACACACCACACACCCCGAGAGAGAGAGAATCACACACACCACACACACCGAGAGAGAGAGAATCACACACCACACACACCGAGAGAGAGAATCACAGACCACACACACCGAGAGAGAGATAGAGAATCACACACCACACACACCGAGAGAGAGAATCACACACCACACACACCGAGAGAGAGAGAGATAGAGAATCACACAATACACACACCGAGAGAGAGAGAGAGATAGAGAATCACACAACACACACACCGAGAGAGAGAGAATCACACACCACACACACCGAGAGAGAATCACACACCACACACCCCGAGGGAGAGAGAATCACACACACCACACACACCGAGAGAGAGAGAATCACACACCACACACACCGAGAGAGAGAGAGAATCACACACCACACACACCGAGAGAGAGAGAGAATCACACACACCACACACACCGAGAGAGAGAGAATCACAGACCACACACACCGAGAGAGAGAGAGAATCAGACACACCACACACACCGAGAGAGAGAGAATCACAGACCACACACACCGAGAGAGAGATAGAGAATCACACACCACACGCACCGAGAGAGAAAATCACACACACCACACACACCGAGAGAGAGAGAGAGAGAGAGAGAATCACACACACCACACACACCGAGAGAGAGAGAGAATCTCACACACCACACACACCGAGAGAGAATCACACACACCACACACACCGAGAGAGAGAGAGAATCACACACACCACACCCACCAAGAGAGAGAGAGAGAGAATCACACACACCGAGAGAGAGAATCACACACACCACACACCGAGAGAGAGAGAATCATACACACCACACACACCGAGAGAGAGAGAATCACACACCACACACACCGAGAGAGAGAGAATCACACACCACACACACCGAGAGAGAGAGAGAGAATCACACACCTCACGCACCGAGAGAGCGAGTCACACACTCCACCCACACCGACAGAGAGAGAATCACGCACACCACACACACCGAGAGAGAGAGAGAGAGAATCACACACCACACACACCGAGAGAGAGAATCATACACCACACACACCGAGAGAGAGAGAGAGAGAGAGAGAGAGAGAAACACACATCACACACACCGAGCGAGAATCACACACCACACACACACCGAGAGAGAATCACACGCCACACACACCGAGAGAGAAACATGCACCACACACACCGAGGAGAGAGAGAATGACACAACACACACACCGAGAGAGAGAGAATCACACACCACACACTCAGAGAGAGAGAATCACAGACCACACACACCGAGAGAGAGAGAGAGATAGAGAATCACACAACACACACACCGAGAGAGAGAGAATCACACACCACACACCCCGAGAGAGAGAGAATCACACACACCACACACACCGAGAGAGAGAGAATCACACACCACACACACCGAGAGAGAGAATCACAGACCACACACACCGAGAGAGAGATAGAGAATCACACACCACACACACCGAGAGAGAGAATCACACACCACACACACCGAGAGAGAGAGAGATAGAGAATCACACAATACACACACCGAGAGAGAGAGAGAGATAGAGAATCACACAACACACACACCGAGAGAGAGAGAATCACACACCACACACCCCGAGAGAGAGAGAATCACACACACCACACACACCGAGAGAGAGAGAATCACACACCACACACACCGAGAGAGAGAGAATCACACACACCACACACACCGAGAGAGAGAGAATCACAGACCACACACACCGAGAGAGAGAGAGAATCACACACACCGAGAGAGAGAGAATCACAGACCACACACACCGAGAGAGAGAGAGAGAGAGAGAGAATCACACACACCACACACACCGAGAGAGAGAGAGAATCACACACACCACACACACCGAGAGAGAATCACACACACCACACACACCGAGAGAGAGAGAGAATCACACACACCACACCCACCAAGAGAGAGAGAGAGAATCACACACCACACACACCGAGAGAGAGAGAATCACACACACCACACAAACCGAGAGAGAGAATCACACACACCACACACACCGAGAGAGAGAGAGAGAATCACACACACCACACACACCGAGAGAAAGAGAGAGAGAGAGAATCACACACACCACACACACCGAGAGAGAGAATCACACACCACACACACCGAGAGAGAAAGAGAATCACACACCACACACACCGAGAGAGAGAATCACACACCACACAAACCGAGAGAGAGAGAATCACACACCACACACACCGAGAGAGAGAGAGAATCACACACCACACACACCGAGAGAGAGAATCATACACACCGAGAGAGAGAGAGAGAATTACACACCACACACACCGAGAGAGAGAGAGAATCACACACCACACAGACCGAGAGAGAGAATCATACACACCGAGAGAGAGAGAGAATCTCACACACCACACACACCGAGAGAGAGAATCACAGACCACACACACCGAGAGAGAGATAGAGAATCACACACCACACACACCGAGAGAGAGAATCACACACCACACACACCGAGAGAGAGAGAGATAGAGAATCACACAATACACACACCGAGAGAGAGAGAGAGATAGAGAATCACACAACACACACACCGAGAGAGAGAGAATCACACACCACACACACCGAGAGAGAATCACACACCACACACCCCGAGAGAGAGAGAATCACACACACCACACACACCGAGAGAGAGAGAATCACACACCACACACACCGAGAGAGAGAGAATCACAGACCACACACACCGAGAGAGAGAGAGAATCACACACACCGAGAGAGAGAGAATCACAGACCACACACACCGAGAGAGAGAGAGAGAGAGAGAGAGAGAATCACACACACCACACACACCGAGAGAGAGAGAGAATCACACACACCACACACACCGAGAGAGAATCACACACACCACACACACCGAGAGAGAGAGAGAATCACACACACCACACCCACCAAGAGAGAGAGAGAGAATCACACACCACACACACCGAGAGAGAGAGAATCACACACACCACACAAACCGAGAGAGAGAATCACACACACCACACACACCGAGAGAGAGAGAGAGAATCACACACACCACACACACCGAGAGAAAGAGAGAGAGAGAGAATCACACACACCACACACACCGAGAGAGAGAATCACACACCACACACACCGAGAGAGAAAGAGAATCACACACCACACACACCGAGAGAGAGAATCACACACCACACAAACCGAGAGAGAGAGAATCACACACCACACACACCGAGAGAGAGAGAGAATCACACACCACACACACCGAGAGAGAGAATCATACACACCGAGAGAGAGAGAGAGAATTACACACCACACACACCGAGAGAGAGAGAGAATCACACACCACACAGACCGAGAGAGAGAATCATACACACCGAGAGAGAGAGAGAATCTCACACACCACACACACCGAGAGAGAGAATCACAGACCACACACACCGAGAGAGAGATAGAGAATCACACACCACACACACCGAGAGAGAGAATCACACACCACACACACCGAGAGAGAGAGAGATAGAGAATCACACAATACACACACCGAGAGAGAGAGAGAGAGATAGAGAATCACACAACACACACACCGAGAGAGAGAGAATCACACACCACACACACCGAGAGAGAATCACACACCACACACCCCGAGAGAGAGAGAATCACACACACCACACACACCGAGAGAGAGAGAATCACACACCACACACACCGAGAGAGAGAGAGAATCACACACCACACACACCAAGAGAGAGAGAGAATCACACATCACACATACCGAGAGAGAGAGAGAATCACACACCACACACACCGAGAGAGAGAGAATCACACACACCACACACACCAAGAGAGAGAGAGAATCTCACACACCGACAGAGAGAGCGAGTCACACACTCCACGCACACCGAGAGAGAGAGAATCACACACCACACACACCGAGAGAGAGAGAGAATCACACACCACACACACACCGAGAGAGAGAGAGTGAATCACACAACACACACCGAGAGAGAGAGAGAGAGACTCACACACATCACACACCGAGAGAGAGAGAGAATCACACACCACACAAACCGAGAGAGAGAGAATCACACACACCACACACACTGAGAGAGAGAGAGAGAATCACACACACCACACACACTGAGAGAGAGAGAGAGAATCACACACACCACACACACCGAGAGAGAGAGAGAATCACACACACCACACACACCGAGAGAGAGAGAGAGAGAATCACACACACCACACACACCGAGAGAGAGAGAATCACACACACCACACACACTGAGAGAGAATCACACACACCACACACACCGAGAGAGAGAATCTCTCACACCACACAAACCGAGAGAGAAAGAGAGAATCACACACCACACAAACCGAGAGAGAGAATCTCTCACACCACACAAACCGAGAGAGAGAGAGAATCACACACCACACAAACCGAGAGAGAGAATTACACACCACACTAACCGAGAGAGAGAGAGAGAATCACACACCACACAAATCAAGAGAGAGAGAGAATCACACACCACACAAACCGAGAGAGAGAACCACACACACCGAGAGAGAGAGAATCACACACCACACAAACCGAGAGAGAGAGAATTACACACAACACTAACCGAGAGAGAGAGAGAGAATCACATACCACACTAACCGAGCGAGAGAGAATCACACACCACACACACCGAGAGAGAGAGAATCACACACCACACACACCGAGAGAGAGAGAGAATCTCACACCACACACACCGAGAGAGAGAGAGAGAGAATCACACACCACACACACCGAGAGAGAGAGAGAATCTCACACCACACACACCGAGAGAGAGAGAGAGAGAATCACACACCACACACACCGAGAGAGAGAGAGAATCACACACCACACACATCGAGAGAGAGAATCACACACCACACACACCAAGAGAGAGAGAGAGAGAGAATCACACACCACACACACCGAGAGAGAGAGAGAGAATCTCACACACACCGAGAGAGAGAGAGAGAGAATCACACACCACACACACCGAGAGAGAGAGAGAGAATCTCACACATCACACCCACCGAGAGAGAGAAAGAGAATCACACACCTAGAGAGAGAGAGAGTCACGCACACCACACCCACCGAGAGAGAGAGAAAGAGAATCACACACCGAGAGAGAGAGAGAATCACACTCCCACACACACCGAGAGAGATAGAATCTCACACACCACACACACCGAGAGAGAGAATCACACACACCACACACACCGAGAGAGAGAGAGAGAGAATCACACACCACACACACACCGAGAGAGAGAGAATCACACACACCACACACGCCGAGAGAGAATCACACACCACACACACCGAGAGAGAGAGAGAGAATCACACACCACACACACAGCGAGAGAGAGAATCACACACCACACACACCGAGAGAGAGAGAATCACACACCACACACACCGAGAGAGAGAGAGAGAGAGAATCACACACCATACACACCGAGAGAGAGAATCACACACCACACACACCGAGAGAGAGAGAATCACACACCACACACACCGAGAGAGAGAGAGAATCACACACCACACACACCGAGAGAGAGAGAGAGAATTACACACCACACACACCGAGAGAGAGAGAGCGAGAGAGAATCACACAACACACACACCGAGAGAGAGAGAATCACACACCACACACACCGAGAGAGAGAGAGAGAATGACACACCACACAAACCGAGAGAGAGAGAGAATCACACACCACACAAACCGAGAGAGAGAATCACACACACCGAGAGAGAGAGAGACAATCACACACACCACACAGCGAGAGAGAGAGAGAGAGAGAGAGAGAGAGAGAATCATGCACACCACACACACCGAGAGAGAGAATCACACACACCACACGCACCGAGAGAGAGAGAGAATCACACACACCACACACACCGAGAGAGAGAGAATCACACACACCACACACACCGAGAGAGAGAGAGAGAATCACACACACCACACACACCACACACACCGAGAGAGAGAGAATCACACACACCACACACACCACACACACCGAGAGAGAGAATCACACACACCGAGAAAGATAGAATCACACACCACACACACCGAGAGAGAGAGAATCACACACACCACACACATCGAGAGAGAGAGAGAGAGAGAGAGAATCACACACCACACACACCGAGAGAGAGAGAGAGAGAGAGAAAATCACACACCACACACACCGAGAGAGAGAGAGAGAATGACACACCACACAAACCGAGAGAGAGAGACAATCACACACACCACACAGCGAGAGAGAGAGAGAGAGAGAGAGAGAGAGAGAATCATGCACACCACACACACCGAGAGAGAGAATCACACACACCACACGCACCGAGAGAGAGAGAGAATCACACACACCACACACACCGAGAGAGAGAGAATCACACACACCACACACACCGAGAGAGAGAGAGAGAATCACACACACCACACACACCGAGAGAGAGAGAATCACACACACCACACACACCACACACACCGAGAGAGAGAATCACACACACCGAGAGAGATAGAATCACACACCACACACACCGAGAGAGAGAGAATCACACACACCACACACATCGAGAGAGAGAGAGAGAGAGAGAGAATCACACACCACACACACCGAGAGAGAGAGAGAGAGAGAGAAAATCACACACCACACACACCGAGAGAGAGAGAGAATCACAGACACCACACACACCGAGAGAGAGAGAGAGAATCACACACACCACACACAACGAGAGAGAGAGAACCACACACTCCACGCACACCGAGAGAGAGAGAGATAATCACACACCACACACACCGAGAGAGAGAGAGAGAGAGAAAATCACACACCACACACACCGAGAGAGAGAGAGAATCACAGACACCACACACACCGAGAGAGAGAGAGAGAATCACACACACCACACACAACGAGAGAGAGAGAACCACACACTCCACGCACACCGAGAGAGAGAGAGATAATCACACACCACACACACCGAGAGAGAGAGAGAGAGAGAGAGAGAGAAAATCACACACCACACACACACCGAGAGAGCGAGTATCACACACCACACACACCGAGAGAGAGAGATTGAGAATCATACACACCACACACACCGAGAGAGAGAGAGAGAGAGAATCTCTCACACCACACACACACACAGAGAATCTCTCACACCACACACGCCGAGAGAGAGAATCACACACCACACACACCGAGAGAGATAGAATCTCACACACCACACACACCGAGAGAATGAATCACACACTACACACACCGAGAGAGAGAGAATCACACACCCCACACACCGAGAAAGAGAGAATCACACACCACACAAACCGAGAGAGAGAATCACACACACCACACACACCGAGAGAGAGAGAATCACACACACCACACACACCGAGAGAGAGAGAGAGAGAGAGAGAGAGAGAATCACACACACCGAGAGAGAGCATCACACACCACACAAACCGAGAAAGAGAGAGAGAATCACACACCACACTAACCGAGAGAGATAGAATCTCACACACCACACACACCGATCGTGAGAGAACCACACACACCGAGAGAGAGAGAGAATCTCACACCACACACACCGAGAGAGAGAGAGAGAACCACATACACACACAGCGAGAGCGAGATAGAATCACACTCTACACAAACCGAGCGAGAGAATCACACACACCGAGAGAGCGAGAGAATCACACAAACCACATACACCGAGAGAGAGAATCACACACACCACACCCACCGAGAGAGAGAATCAACCACACCACACACACCGAGAGGAAATCTCACACACCACACACACCGAGAGAGAGAGAATCACAAACCACACACACCGAGAGTGAGAGAGAACCACATACACCGAGAGAGAGAGAATCTCACACACCACACACACCAACAGAGAGAGAATCTCACACCACACACACCGAGAGAGAGAGAGAATCACGCACACCACACATACCGAGAGAGAGAGAGAGAATCTCACACACCACACACACCGACAGCGAGCGAGAGAACCACACTCACCGACTGAGAGAGAATCACGCACACCACACACACCGAGAGAGAGAGAGAGAGAATCAGACACCACACACACCGACAACGAGCGAGAGAACCACACTCACAGACTGAGAGAGAATCACACACACCACACACACCGAGAGAAAGACAGAGAATCTCACACACCACACACACCGAGAGAGAGAATCACACACACCACACACCGAGAGAGAGAGAATCACACACCGAGAGAGAGAGAGAGAGAATCACACACCACACACACCGAGAGAGAGAATCTCACACACCACACACACCGAGAGAGAGAGAGAGAATCACACACACCACACACACCGAGAGAGAGAGAATCACACACCACACACACCAAGAGAGAGAGAGAATCACACACCACACACACCGAGAGAGAGAGAGAGAATCACACACACCACACAAACCGAGAGAGAGAGAGAGAATCACACACACCACACATACCGAGAGAGAGAGAGAGAGAGAGAATCACACACACCGCACACACCGAGAGAGAGAGAATCACACACCACACACACCGAGAGAGAGAATCTCACACACCACACACACCGAGAGAGAGAGAGAGAATCACACACACCACACACACCGAGAGAGAGACAGAGAATCTCACACACCGAGAGAGAGACAGAGAGAGAGAATCACACACACCACACACACCGAGAGCGAGAATCACACACCACACACACCGAGAGAGAGAAGCACACACCACACAAACCGAGAGAGAGAGAATCACACACCACACACACCGAGAGAGAGAGAGAATCACACACCACACACACCGAGAGAGAGAGAATCACACACACCACACAAACCGAGAGAGAGAATCTCACACACACCACACACACCGAGAGAGAGAGAGAGAATCACACACACCACACACACCGAGAGAAAGAGAGAGAGAGAGAATTACACACACCACACACACCGAGAGAGAGAATCACACACCACACACACCGAGAGAGAAAGAGAATCACACACCACACACACCGAGAGAGAGAATCACACACCACACAAACCGAGAGAGAGAGAATCACACACCACACACACCGAGAGAGAGAGAGAATCACACACCACACACACCGAGAGAGAGAATCATACACACCGAGAGAGAGAGAGAGAATTACACACCACACACACCGAGAGAGAGAGAGAATCACACACCACACAGACCGAGAGAGAGAATCATACACACCGAGAGAGAGAGAGAATCTCACACACCACACACACCGAGAGAGAGAATCTCACACCACACACACCGAGAGAGAGAGAGAGAGAATCTCACACACCACACACACCGAGAGAGAGAATCTCACACCACACACACCGAGAGAGAGAGAGAGAGAATCTCACACACCCCACACACCGAGAGAGAGAGAGAATCACACACACCACACACACCGAGAGAGAGAATCAAACACCACACAAACCGAGAGAGAGAATCACACACCACACACACCGAGAGAGAGAGAATCACACACCACACACCGAGAGAGAGAAAGAATCACACACCACACACACCGAGAGAGAGAATCACACACCACACACACCGAGAGAAAGAGAGAGAGAGAGAATCACACACACCGAGAGAGAGAATCACACACCACACACACCGAGAGAGAAAGAGAATCACACACCACACACACCGAGAGAGAGAGAGAATCACACACCACACACACCGAGAGAGAGAATCATACACACCGAGAGAGAGAGAGAGAATTACACACCACACAGACCGAGAGAGAGAATCATACACACCGAGAGAGAGAGAGAATCTCACACACCACACACACCGAGAGAGAGAATCTCACACCACACACACCGAGAGAGAGAGAGAGAGAATCTCACACACCACACACACCGAGAGAGAGAATCTCACACCACACACACCGAGAGAGAGAGAGAGAGAATCTCACACACCCCACACACCGAGAGAGAGAGAGAATCACACACACCACACACACTGAGAGAGAGAATCAAACACCACACAAACCGAGAGAGAGAATCACACACCACACACACCGAGAGAGAGAGAATCACACACCACACACCGAGAGAGAGAAAGAATCACACACCACACACACCGAGAGAGAGAGTATCACACACCACACACACCGACAGAGAGAGAACCACACACCACACAAACCGAGAGAGAGAGAGAATCACACACCACATCAACCGAGAGAGAGAGAGAGAATCACACACCACACACACCGAGAGAGAGAGACAGAGAGAGAATCATACACACCACACACACCGAGAGAGAGAGATTGAGAATCATACACACTACACCGATCGAGAGAGAAAGAGAGAGAGAATCATACACCACACACACCGAGAGAGAGAATCACACACCGAGAGAGAGAGAGAATCACACACCACACACACCGAGAGAGAGAGAGAGAGAATCACACACCACACACACCGAGAGAGAGAATCACACACCACACACACCGAGAGAGAGAATCACACACCACACACACCGAGAGAGAGAATCACACACCACACACACCGAGAGAGAGAATCACACACCGAGAGAGAGAGAGAATCACACACCACACACACCGAGAGAGAGAGAGAATCACACACACCACACCCACCAAGAGAGAGAGAGAGAATCACAGACACCGAGAGAGAGAATTACATAGCACACACACCGAGAGAGAGAATCACGCACCACATAAACCGAGGGAGAGAGAGAATCACACACCACACAAACCGAGAGAGAGAGAATCACACACCACACACACAGAGAGAGAGAGAATCACACACCACACACACCGAGAGAGAGAGAGAGAGAGAATCACACACACCGAGAGAGAGAATCACACACACCACACACCGAGAGAGAGAGAATCATACACACCACACACACCGAGAGAGAGTGAGAGAGAATCACACACCACACACACCGAGAGAGAGAGAATCACACACCACACACACCGAGAGAGAGAGAGAGAATCACACACCTCACGCACCGAGAGAGCGAGTCACACACTCCACCCACACCGACAGAGAGAGAATCACGCACACCACACACACCGAGAGAGAGAGAGAATCACACCCCACACACACCGAGAGAGAGAGAGAGAATCACACATCATACATCACACACACCGGCAGAGAGAGAGAGAGAGAATCACACACCACACTCACCGAGAGAGAGAGAGAGAGAGAGAATCACACACCACACACAACGAGAGAGAGAATCTCACACCACACGCACCGAGAGAGCGAGTTACACACTCCACGCACACCGAGAGAGAGACAATCACGCACACCACACACACCGAGAGAGAGAGAGAGAGAGAGAGAGAGAGAGAATCACACACCACACACACCGAGAGAGAGAGAATCATACACCACACACACCGAGAGAGAGAGTGAATCACACACCACACACACCGAGAGAGAGAGAGAGAGAGAATCCCACATCACACACACCGAGAGAGAGAGAATCACACCCCACACACACCGAGAGAGCGAGAGAGAATCACACACCACACACACTGAGAGAGAGAGAGCGAATCACACACCACACACACCGAGAGAGAGAGAATCACACCCCACACACACCGAGAGAGAGAGAGAGAATCACACACCACACATACCAAGAAAGAGAGAGAGAATCACACACAACACACACCGAGAGAGAGAGCGAATCACACACACCAGACACCGAGAGAGAAAGCGAGAGAATCACACACCACAACACGCCGAAAGACAAAGTGTGAATCACACACCACACACACCGAGAGAGAGAGAGATAGAGAATCACACACACCACACACACCGAGAGAGAGAGAATCACACACACCATACACACTGAGAGAGAGAGAATCACATACCACACACACCGAGAGAGAGAGAGAATCACACAACACACACACCGAGAGAGAGAGAATCACACACACCATACACAACCGAGAGAGAGAGAATCACATACCACACACACCGAGAGAGAGAGAATCACACAACACACACACACCGAGAGAGAGAGAATCACACACCACACACACCACACACAACGAGAGAGAGAGAGAATCACACCCCACACACACCGAGAGAGAGAGAGGGAATCACACATCATACATCACACACACCGGCAGAGAGAGAGAGAGAGAATCACACACCACACTCACCGAGAGAGAGAGAGAGAGAGAATCACACACCACACACAACGAGAGAGAGAATCTCACACCACACGCACCGAGAGAGCGAGTTACACACTCCACGCACACCGAGAGAGAGACAATCACGCACACCACACACACCGAGAGAGAGAGAGAGAGAGAGAGAGAGAGAGAGAGAATCACACACCACACACACCGAGAGAGAGAGAATCATACACCACACACACCGAGAGAGAGAGTGAATCACACACCACACACACCGAGAGAGAGAGAGAGAGAGAATCCCACATCACACACACCGAGAGAGAGAGAGAGAATCATACACCACACACACCGAGAGAGAATCACACACCACACACACAGAGAGAGAGAGAGGGAATCACACACCACACACACCGAGAGAGAGAGAATTACACAACACACACACCGAGAGAGAGAGAATCACACACCACACACACCGAGAGAGAGAATCACAGACCACACACACCGAGAGAGAGAGAGAGAGAATCACACACCACACACACCACACACACCGAGAGAGAGAGAGAGAATCACACACCACACACACCGAGAGAGAGAGTGAGAGAGAGAGAATCACACACCACACACACCGAGAGAGAGAGAATCACACACACCACACACACCGAGAGAGAGAATCACACACCACACACACCGAGAGAGAGAGAATCATAAACCACACACACCGAGAGAGAGAGAATCACACACCACACACACCGAGTGAGGGAGAGAATCACACACCACACACACCGAGAGAGAGAGAGAATCACACACCACACACACCGAGAGAGAGAATCACACACCCCACACACCGAGAGAGAGAATCACACACCACACACACCGAGACAAAGAGAGAATCACGCACCACACACACCGAGAGAGAGAGAATCTCACACACCACACACACAGAGAGAGAGAATCTCACATACCACACCCACCGTGAGAGAGAGAGAATCTCACACACCACACACACCGAGAGAGAGAGAGAGAGAGAATCACACACACCACACAAACCGAGAGAGAGAGCATCACACCACACACACACCGAGAGAGAGAGAGAATCGCACACCACACACACCGAGAGAGAGAGAGAATCACACACAACACACACTGAGAGAGAGAATCACACATCACACACACCCAGAGAGAGAGAGAGAATCACACACCACACACACCCAGAGAGAGAGAAAGAGAGAGAATCACACAACACACACACCGAGAGAGAGAGAGAATCACACACACCACACACACCGAGAGAGAGAGAATCACACACCACACCCACAGAGAGAATCACACACAACACACACACCGAGAGAGAGAGAATCACACACCACACATACCGAGAGAGAGAGAGAATCACACACACCACACACACCGAGAGAATCTCACACACTACACACACCGAGAGAGAGAGAATCACACACACCACACACACCGAGAGAGAGAGAGAGAGAGAGAGAGAGAGAATCACACACACCACACACACCACACACACCGAGAGAGAATCACACACACTCCACGCACACCGAGAGAGAGAGAATCTCACACACCACACACACCGAGAGAGCGAGTCACACACTCTACGCACACCGAGAGAGAGACAATCACGCACACCACACACACCGAGAGAGAGAGAGAATCACACACCACACACACCGAGAGAGACAATCATACACCACACACACCGAGAGAGCGAGAGAGAGAGAATCACACATCACACACACCGAGAGAGAGAGAATCGCACACCACACACACCGAGAGAGTGAATCACACACCACACACACCGAGAGAGAGAGAGAGAGAGATAGAGAATCACACAATACACACACCGAGAGAGAGAGAGAGATGGAGAATCACACAACACACACACCGAGAGAGAGAGAGAATCACACACCACACACACCGAGAGAGAGAGAATCACACACCACACACACCGAGAGAGAGAGAATCACACACCACACACCCCGAGAGAGAGAGAATCACACACCACACACACCGAGAGAGAGAGAATCACACACCACACACACCGAGAGAGAGAGAATCACACACCACACACACCGAGAGAGAGAGAATCACACACCACACAAACCGAGAGAGAGAGAATCACACCCCACACACACCGAGAGAGAGAGAGAATCACACACCACACACACACCGAGAGAGAGAGAGAGAATCACATATCACACACACCGAGAGAGAGAGAGAGAGAGAATCACACATCACACACACCGAGAGAGACAGAGAGAATCACACACACCACACACACCGAGAGAGAGAGAATCACACACACCACACACACCGAGAGAGAGAGAATCACACACCACACAAACCGAGAGAGAGAGAATCACACCCCACACACACCGAGAGAGAGAGAGAATCACACACCACACACACACCGAGAGAGAGAGAGAGAATCACATATCACACACACCGAGAGAGAGAGAGAGAGAGAATCACACATCACACACACCGAGAGAGACAGAGAGAATCACACACACCACACACACCGAGAGAGAGAGCATCACACACCACACACACCGAGAGAGAGAGAGAGAGAGAATCACACACCACAGACACCGAGACAAAGAGAGAATCACACACCACACACACCGAGAGAGAGAGAGAATCACACACCACACACACCAAGAGAGAATCACACACCACAACACGCCGAGAGAGTGAGTGAATCACACACCACACACACCGAGTGAGAGAGAATCACACACCACACACACCGAGAGAGAGAGAGAGAATCACACACCACACACACCGAGAGAGAGAGAGAGAATCACACACCACACACACACCGAGAGAGAGAATCACACACCACACACCGAGAGAGAGAGAGAATCACACACCACACACACCGAGAGAGAGAGAGAGAGAGAGAATCACACACCACACACACCGAGACAAAGAGAGAATCACACTCCACATACACCGAGAGAGAGAGAATCAACCACACCACACTCACCGAGAGAGAATCACACACACCACACACACCGCGAGAGAGAGAATCACACACCACACAAACCGAGAGAGAGAGAATCACACACCACACACACCGAGAGAGAGAGAGAGAATCACACACACCACACACACCGAGAGAGAGAGAGAGAGAGAGAGAGAGAGAGAGAGAAACACACATCACACACACCGAGCGAGAATCACACACCACACACACCGAGAGAGAATCACACGCCACACACACCGAGAGAGAAACATGCACCACACACACCGAGAGAGAGAGAGAGATAGAGAATCACACAACACACACACCGAGAGAGAGAGAATCACACACCACACACACCGAGAGAGAATCACACACCACACACCCCGAGAGAGAGAGAATCACACACACCACACACACCGAGAGAGAGAGAATCACACACCACACACACCGAGAGAGAGAATCACAGACCACACACACCGAGAGAGAGATAGAGAATCACACACCACACACACCGAGAGAGAGAATCACACACCACACACACCGAGAGAGAGAGAGAATCACACACCACACACACCGAGAGAGAGAGAGAATCACACACACCACACACACCGAGAGAGAGAGAATCACACACACCACACACACCGAGAGAGAGAGAATCACACACACCACACACACCGAGAGAGAGAGAGATAGAGAATCACACAATACACACACCGAGAGAGAGAGAGATAGAGAATCACACAACACACACACCGAGAGAGAGAGAATCACACACCACACACACCGAGAGAGAATCACACACCACACACCCCGAGAGAGAGAGAATCACACACCACACACACCGAGAGAGAATCACACACCACACACCCCGAGAGAGAGAGAATCACACACACCACACACACCGAGAGAGAGAGAATCACACACCACACACACCGAGAGAGAGAATCACACACCACACACACCGAGAGAGAGAGAGAATCACACACCACACACACCGAGAGAGAGAGAGAATCACACATCACACATACCGAGAGAGAGAGAGAATCACACACCACACACACCGAGAGAGAGAGAATCACACACACCACACACACCGAGAGAGAGAGAGAGAGAGAATCACACAATACACACACCGAGAGAGAGAGAGAGATAGAGAATCACACAACACACACACCGAGAGAGAGAGAATCACACACCACACACACCGAGAGAGAATCACACACCACACACCCCGAGAGAGAGAGAATCACACACACCACACACACCGAGAGAGAGAGAATCACACACCACACACACCGAGAGAGAGAGAGAATCACACACCACACACACCGAGAGAGAGAGAGAGAATCACACACCGAGAGAGAGAGAGAGAAAATCACACACCACACACACCGAGAGAGAGAGAGACTCACACACATCACACACCGAGAGAGAGAGAATCACACACCACACAAACCGAGAGAGAGAGAATCACACACACCACACACCGAGAGAGAGAGAGAATCACACACCACACAAACCGAGAGAGAGAGAATCACACACACCACACACACTGAGAGAGAGAGAGAATCACACACACCACACACACCGAGAGAGAGAGAGAATCACACACACCACACACACCGAGAGAGAGAGAGAGAAAATCACACACCACACACACCGAGAGAGAGAGAGACTCACACACATCACACACCGAGAGAGAGAGAATCACACACCACACACACCGAGAGAGAGAGAGAATCACACCACACACACCGAGAGAGAGAGAGAGAATCACACACCACACACACCGAGACAAAGAGAGAATCACACTCCACATACACCGAGAGAGAGAGAATCAACCACACCACACTCACCGAGAGAGAATCACACACACCACACACACCGAGAGAGAGAGAATCACACACCACACAAACCGAGAGAGCGAGAATCACACACCACACACACCGAGAGAGAGAGAATCACACACACCACACACACCGAGAGAGAGAGAGAGAGAATCACACACCACACAAACCGAGAGAGAGAGAATCACACACCACACAAACCGAGAGAGAGAGAATCACACACCACACACACCGAGAGAGAGAGAATCACACACCACACACACAGAGAGAGAGAGAATCACACACCACACACACCGAGAGAGAGAGAGAGAGAATCACACACACCGAGAGAGAGAATCACACACACCACACACCGAGAGAGAGAGAATCATACACACCACACACACCGAGAGAGAGAGAATCACACACCACACACACCGAGAGAGAGAGAATCACACACCACACACACCGAGAGAGAGAGAGAGAATCACACACCTCACGCACCGAGAGAGCGAGTCACACACTCCACCCACACCGACAGAGAGAGAATCACGCACACCACACACACCGAGAGAGAGAGAATCACACACCACACACACCGAGAGAGAGAATCATACACCACACACACCGAGAGAGAGAGAGAGAGAGAGAGAAACACACATCACACACACCGAGCGAGAATCACACACCACACACACCGAGAGAGAATCACACGCCACACACACCGAGAGAGAAACATGCACCACACACACCGAGAGAGAGAGAGAGAGAGAGAATGACACAACACACACACCGAGAGAGAGAGAATCACACACCACACACTCAGAGAGAGAGAATCACAGACCACACACACCGAGAGAGAGAGAGAGATAGAGAATCACACAACACACACACCGAGAGAGAGAGAATCACACACCACACACCCCGAGAGAGAGAGAATCACACACACCACACACACCGAGAGAGAGAGAATCACACACCACACACACCGAGAGAGAGAATCACAGACCACACACACCGAGAGAGAGATAGAGAATCACACACCACACACACCGAGAGAGAGAATCACACACCACACACACCGAGAGAGAGAGAGATAGAGAATCACACAATACACACACCGAGAGAGAGAGAGAGATAGAGAATCACACAACACACACACCGAGAGAGAGAGAATCACACACCACACACACCGAGAGAGAATCACACACCACACACCCCGAGGGAGAGAGAATCACACACACCACACACACCGAGAGAGAGAGAATCACACACCACACACACCGAGAGAGAGAGAGAATCACACACCACACACACCGAGAGAGAGAGAGAATCACACACACCACACACACCGAGAGAGAGAGAATCACAGACCACACACACCGAGAGAGAGAGAGAATCAGACACACCACACACACCGAGAGAGAGAGAATCACAGACCACACACACCGAGAGAGAGATAGAGAATCACACACCACACGCACCGAGAGAGAAAATCACACACACCACACACACCGAGAGAGAGAGAGAGAGAGAGAGAATCACACACACCACACACACCGAGAGAGAGAGAGAATCTCACACACCACACACACCGAGAGAGAATCACACACACCACACACACCGAGAGAGAGAGAGAATCACACACACCACACCCACCAAGAGAGAGAGAGAGAGAATCACACACACCGAGAGAGAGAATCACACACACCACACACCGAGAGAGAGAGAATCATACACACCACACACACCGAGAGAGAGAGAATCACACACCACACACACCGAGAGAGAGAGAATCACACACCACACACACCGAGAGAGAGAGAGAGAATCACACACCTCACGCACCGAGAGAGCGAGTCACACACTCCACCCACACCGACAGAGAGAGAATCACGCACACCACACACACCGAGAGAGAGAGAGAGAGAATCACACACCACACACACCGAGAGAGAGAATCATACACCACACACACCGAGAGAGAGAGAGAGAGAGAGAGAGAGAGAAACACACATCACACACACCGAGCGAGAATCACACACCACACACACACCGAGAGAGAATCACACGCCACACACACCGAGAGAGAAACATGCACCACACACACCGAGGAGAGAGAGAATGACACAACACACACACCGAGAGAGAGAGAATCACACACCACACACTCAGAGAGAGAGAATCACAGACCACACACACCGAGAGAGAGAGAGAGATAGAGAATCACACAACACACACACCGAGAGAGAGAGAATCACACACCACACACCCCGAGAGAGAGAGAATCACACACACCACACACACCGAGAGAGAGAGAATCACACACCACACACACCGAGAGAGAGAATCACAGACCACACACACCGAGAGAGAGATAGAGAATCACACACCACACACACCGAGAGAGAGAATCACACACCACACACACCGAGAGAGAGAGAGATAGAGAATCACACAATACACACACCGAGAGAGAGAGAGAGATAGAGAATCACACAACACACACACCGAGAGAGAGAGAATCACACACCACACACCCCGAGAGAGAGAGAATCACACACACCACACACACCGAGAGAGAGAGAATCACACACCACACACACCGAGAGAGAGAGAATCACACACACCACACACACCGAGAGAGAGAGAATCACAGACCACACACACCGAGAGAGAGAGAGAATCACACACACCGAGAGAGAGAGAATCACAGACCACACACACCGAGAGAGAGAGAGAGAGAGAGAGAATCACACACACCACACACACCGAGAGAGAGAGAGAATCACACACACCACACACACCGAGAGAGAATCACACACACCACACACACCGAGAGAGAGAGAGAATCACACACACCACACCCACCAAGAGAGAGAGAGAGAATCACACACCACACACACCGAGAGAGAGAGAATCACACACACCACACAAACCGAGAGAGAGAATCACACACACCACACACACCGAGAGAGAGAGAGAGAATCACACACACCACACACACCGAGAGAAAGAGAGAGAGAGAGAATCACACACACCACACACACCGAGAGAGAGAATCACACACCACACACACCGAGAGAGAAAGAGAATCACACACCACACACACCGAGAGAGAGAATCACACACCACACAAACCGAGAGAGAGAGAATCACACACCACACACACCGAGAGAGAGAGAGAATCACACACCACACACACCGAGAGAGAGAATCATACACACCGAGAGAGAGAGAGAGAATTACACACCACACACACCGAGAGAGAGAGAGAATCACACACCACACAGACCGAGAGAGAGAATCATACACACCGAGAGAGAGAGAGAATCTCACACACCACACACACCGAGAGAGAGAATCACAGACCACACACACCGAGAGAGAGATAGAGAATCACACACCACACACACCGAGAGAGAGAATCACACACCACACACACCGAGAGAGAGAGAGATAGAGAATCACACAATACACACACCGAGAGAGAGAGAGAGATAGAGAATCACACAACACACACACCGAGAGAGAGAGAATCACACACCACACACACCGAGAGAGAATCACACACCACACACCCCGAGAGAGAGAGAATCACACACACCACACACACCGAGAGAGAGAGAATCACACACCACACACACCGAGAGAGAGAGAATCACAGACCACACACACCGAGAGAGAGAGAGAATCACACACACCGAGAGAGAGAGAATCACAGACCACACACACCGAGAGAGAGAGAGAGAGAGAGAGAGAGAATCACACACACCACACACACCGAGAGAGAGAGAGAATCACACACACCACACACACCGAGAGAGAATCACACACACCACACACACCGAGAGAGAGAGAGAATCACACACACCACACCCACCAAGAGAGAGAGAGAGAATCACACACCACACACACCGAGAGAGAGAGAATCACACACACCACACAAACCGAGAGAGAGAATCACACACACCACACACACCGAGAGAGAGAGAGAGAATCACACACACCACACACACCGAGAGAAAGAGAGAGAGAGAGAATCACACACACCACACACACCGAGAGAGAGAATCACACACCACACACACCGAGAGAGAAAGAGAATCACACACCACACACACCGAGAGAGAGAATCACACACCACACAAACCGAGAGAGAGAGAATCACACACCACACACACCGAGAGAGAGAGAGAATCACACACCACACACACCGAGAGAGAGAATCATACACACCGAGAGAGAGAGAGAGAATTACACACCACACACACCGAGAGAGAGAGAGAATCACACACCACACAGACCGAGAGAGAGAATCATACACACCGAGAGAGAGAGAGAATCTCACACACCACACACACCGAGAGAGAGAATCACAGACCACACACACCGAGAGAGAGATAGAGAATCACACACCACACACACCGAGAGAGAGAATCACACACCACACACACCGAGAGAGAGAGAGATAGAGAATCACACAATACACACACCGAGAGAGAGAGAGAGAGATAGAGAATCACACAACACACACACCGAGAGAGAGAGAATCACACACCACACACACCGAGAGAGAATCACACACCACACACCCCGAGAGAGAGAGAATCACACACACCACACACACCGAGAGAGAGAGAATCACACACCACACACACCGAGAGAGAGAGAGAATCACACACCACACACACCAAGAGAGAGAGAGAATCACACATCACACATACCGAGAGAGAGAGAGAATCACACACCACACACACCGAGAGAGAGAGAATCACACACACCACACACACCAAGAGAGAGAGAGAATCTCACACACCGACAGAGAGAGCGAGTCACACACTCCACGCACACCGAGAGAGAGAGAATCACACACCACACACACCGAGAGAGAGAGAGAATCACACACCACACACACACCGAGAGAGAGAGAGTGAATCACACAACACACACCGAGAGAGAGAGAGAGAGACTCACACACATCACACACCGAGAGAGAGAGAGAATCACACACCACACAAACCGAGAGAGAGAGAATCACACACACCACACACACTGAGAGAGAGAGAGAGAATCACACACACCACACACACTGAGAGAGAGAGAGAGAATCACACACACCACACACACCGAGAGAGAGAGAGAATCACACACACCACACACACCGAGAGAGAGAGAGAGAGAATCACACACACCACACACACCGAGAGAGAGAGAATCACACACACCACACACACTGAGAGAGAATCACACACACCACACACACCGAGAGAGAGAATCTCTCACACCACACAAACCGAGAGAGAAAGAGAGAATCACACACCACACAAACCGAGAGAGAGAATCTCTCACACCACACAAACCGAGAGAGAGAGAGAATCACACACCACACAAACCGAGAGAGAGAATTACACACCACACTAACCGAGAGAGAGAGAGAGAATCACACACCACACAAATCAAGAGAGAGAGAGAATCACACACCACACAAACCGAGAGAGAGAACCACACACACCGAGAGAGAGAGAATCACACACCACACAAACCGAGAGAGAGAGAATTACACACAACACTAACCGAGAGAGAGAGAGAGAATCACATACCACACTAACCGAGCGAGAGAGAATCACACACCACACACACCGAGAGAGAGAGAATCACACACCACACACACCGAGAGAGAGAGAGAATCTCACACCACACACACCGAGAGAGAGAGAGAGAGAATCACACACCACACACACCGAGAGAGAGAGAGAATCTCACACCACACACACCGAGAGAGAGAGAGAGAGAATCACACACCACACACACCGAGAGAGAGAGAGAATCACACACCACACACATCGAGAGAGAGAATCACACACCACACACACCAAGAGAGAGAGAGAGAGAGAATCACACACCACACACACCGAGAGAGAGAGAGAGAATCTCACACACACCGAGAGAGAGAGAGAGAGAATCACACACCACACACACCGAGAGAGAGAGAGAGAATCTCACACATCACACCCACCGAGAGAGAGAAAGAGAATCACACACCTAGAGAGAGAGAGAGTCACGCACACCACACCCACCGAGAGAGAGAGAAAGAGAATCACACACCGAGAGAGAGAGAGAATCACACTCCCACACACACCGAGAGAGATAGAATCTCACACACCACACACACCGAGAGAGAGAATCACACACACCACACACACCGAGAGAGAGAGAGAGAGAATCACACACCACACACACACCGAGAGAGAGAGAATCACACACACCACACACGCCGAGAGAGAATCACACACCACACACACCGAGAGAGAGAGAGAGAATCACACACCACACACACAGCGAGAGAGAGAATCACACACCACACACACCGAGAGAGAGAGAATCACACACCACACACACCGAGAGAGAGAGAGAGAGAGAATCACACACCATACACACCGAGAGAGAGAATCACACACCACACACACCGAGAGAGAGAGAATCACACACCACACACACCGAGAGAGAGAGAGAATCACACACCACACACACCGAGAGAGAGAGAGAGAATTACACACCACACACACCGAGAGAGAGAGAGCGAGAGAGAATCACACAACACACACACCGAGAGAGAGAGAATCACACACCACACACACCGAGAGAGAGAGAGAGAATGACACACCACACAAACCGAGAGAGAGAGAGAATCACACACCACACAAACCGAGAGAGAGAATCACACACACCGAGAGAGAGAGAGACAATCACACACACCACACAGCGAGAGAGAGAGAGAGAGAGAGAGAGAGAGAGAATCATGCACACCACACACACCGAGAGAGAGAATCACACACACCACACGCACCGAGAGAGAGAGAGAATCACACACACCACACACACCGAGAGAGAGAGAATCACACACACCACACACACCGAGAGAGAGAGAGAGAATCACACACACCACACACACCACACACACCGAGAGAGAGAGAATCACACACACCACACACACCACACACACCGAGAGAGAGAATCACACACACCGAGAAAGATAGAATCACACACCACACACACCGAGAGAGAGAGAATCACACACACCACACACATCGAGAGAGAGAGAGAGAGAGAGAGAATCACACACCACACACACCGAGAGAGAGAGAGAGAGAGAGAAAATCACACACCACACACACCGAGAGAGAGAGAGAGAATGACACACCACACAAACCGAGAGAGAGAGACAATCACACACACCACACAGCGAGAGAGAGAGAGAGAGAGAGAGAGAGAGAGAATCATGCACACCACACACACCGAGAGAGAGAATCACACACACCACACGCACCGAGAGAGAGAGAGAATCACACACACCACACACACCGAGAGAGAGAGAATCACACACACCACACACACCGAGAGAGAGAGAGAGAATCACACACACCACACACACCGAGAGAGAGAGAATCACACACACCACACACACCACACACACCGAGAGAGAGAATCACACACACCGAGAGAGATAGAATCACACACCACACACACCGAGAGAGAGAGAATCACACACACCACACACATCGAGAGAGAGAGAGAGAGAGAGAGAATCACACACCACACACACCGAGAGAGAGAGAGAGAGAGAGAAAATCACACACCACACACACCGAGAGAGAGAGAGAATCACAGACACCACACACACCGAGAGAGAGAGAGAGAATCACACACACCACACACAACGAGAGAGAGAGAACCACACACTCCACGCACACCGAGAGAGAGAGAGATAATCACACACCACACACACCGAGAGAGAGAGAGAGAGAGAAAATCACACACCACACACACCGAGAGAGAGAGAGAATCACAGACACCACACACACCGAGAGAGAGAGAGAGAATCACACACACCACACACAACGAGAGAGAGAGAACCACACACTCCACGCACACCGAGAGAGAGAGAGATAATCACACACCACACACACCGAGAGAGAGAGAGAGAGAGAGAGAGAGAAAATCACACACCACACACACACCGAGAGAGCGAGTATCACACACCACACACACCGAGAGAGAGAGATTGAGAATCATACACACCACACACACCGAGAGAGAGAGAGAGAGAGAATCTCTCACACCACACACACACACAGAGAATCTCTCACACCACACACGCCGAGAGAGAGAATCACACACCACACACACCGAGAGAGATAGAATCTCACACACCACACACACCGAGAGAATGAATCACACACTACACACACCGAGAGAGAGAGAATCACACACCCCACACACCGAGAAAGAGAGAATCACACACCACACAAACCGAGAGAGAGAATCACACACACCACACACACCGAGAGAGAGAGAATCACACACACCACACACACCGAGAGAGAGAGAGAGAATCACACACACCGAGAGAGAGCATCACACACCACACAAACCGAGAAAGAGAGAGAGAATCACACACCACACTAACCGAGAGAGATAGAATCTCACACACCACACACACCGATCGTGAGAGAACCACACACACCGAGAGAGAGAGAGAATCTCACACCACACACACCGAGAGAGAGAGAGAGAACCACATACACACACAGCGAGAGCGAGATAGAATCACACTCTACACAAACCGAGCGAGAGAATCACACACACCGAGAGAGCGAGAGAATCACACAAACCACATACACCGAGAGAGAGAATCACACACACCACACCCACCGAGAGAGAGAATCAACCACACCACACACACCGAGAGGAAATCTCACACACCACACACACCGAGAGAGAGAGAATCACAAACCACACACACCGAGAGTGAGAGAGAACCACATACACCGAGAGAGAGAGAATCTCACACACCACACACACCAACAGAGAGAGAATCTCACACCACACACACCGAGAGAGAGAGAGAATCACGCACACCACACATACCGAGAGAGAGAGAGAGAATCTCACACACCACACACACCGACAGCGAGCGAGAGAACCACACTCACCGACTGAGAGAGAATCACGCACACCACACACACCGAGAGAGAGAGAGAGAGAATCAGACACCACACACACCGACAACGAGCGAGAGAACCACACTCACAGACTGAGAGAGAATCACACACACCACACACACCGAGAGAAAGACAGAGAATCTCACACACCACACACACCGAGAGAGAGAATCACACACACCACACACCGAGAGAGAGAGAATCACACACCGAGAGAGAGAGAGAGAGAATCACACACCACACACACCGAGAGAGAGAATCTCACACACCACACACACCGAGAGAGAGAGAGAGAATCACACACACCACACACACCGAGAGAGAGAGAATCACACACCACACACACCAAGAGAGAGAGAGAATCACACACCACACACACCGAGAGAGAGAGAGAGAATCACACACACCACACAAACCGAGAGAGAGAGAGAGAATCACACACACCACACATACCGAGAGAGAGAGAGAGAGAGAGAATCACACACACCGCACACACCGAGAGAGAGAGAATCACACACCACACACACCGAGAGAGAGAATCTCACACACCACACACACCGAGAGAGAGAGAGAGAATCACACACACCACACACACCGAGAGAGAGACAGAGAATCTCACACACCGAGAGAGAGACAGAGAGAGAGAATCACACACACCACACACACCGAGAGCGAGAATCACACACCACACACACCGAGAGAGAGAAGCACACACCACACAAACCGAGAGAGAGAGAATCACACACCACACACACCGAGAGAGAGAGAGAATCACACACCACACACACCGAGAGAGAGAGAATCACACACACCACACAAACCGAGAGAGAGAATCTCACACACACCACACACACCGAGAGAGAGAGAGAGAATCACACACACCACACACACCGAGAGAAAGAGAGAGAGAGAGAATTACACACACCACACACACCGAGAGAGAGAATCACACACCACACACACCGAGAGAGAAAGAGAATCACACACCACACACACCGAGAGAGAGAATCACACACCACACAAACCGAGAGAGAGAGAATCACACACCACACACACCGAGAGAGAGAGAGAATCACACACCACACACACCGAGAGAGAGAATCATACACACCGAGAGAGAGAGAGAGAATTACACACCACACACACCGAGAGAGAGAGAGAATCACACACCACACAGACCGAGAGAGAGAATCATACACACCGAGAGAGAGAGAGAATCTCACACACCACACACACCGAGAGAGAGAATCTCACACCACACACACCGAGAGAGAGAGAGAGAGAATCTCACACACCACACACACCGAGAGAGAGAATCTCACACCACACACACCGAGAGAGAGAGAGAGAGAATCTCACACACCCCACACACCGAGAGAGAGAGAGAATCACACACACCACACACACCGAGAGAGAGAATCAAACACCACACAAACCGAGAGAGAGAATCACACACCACACACACCGAGAGAGAGAGAATCACACACCACACACCGAGAGAGAGAAAGAATCACACACCACACACACCGAGAGAGAGAATCACACACCACACACACCGAGAGAAAGAGAGAGAGAGAGAATCACACACACCGAGAGAGAGAATCACACACCACACACACCGAGAGAGAAAGAGAATCACACACCACACACACCGAGAGAGAGAGAGAATCACACACCACACACACCGAGAGAGAGAATCATACACACCGAGAGAGAGAGAGAGAATTACACACCACACAGACCGAGAGAGAGAATCATACACACCGAGAGAGAGAGAGAATCTCACACACCACACACACCGAGAGAGAGAATCTCACACCACACACACCGAGAGAGAGAGAGAGAGAATCTCACACACCACACACACCGAGAGAGAGAATCTCACACCACACACACCGAGAGAGAGAGAGAGAGAATCTCACACACCCCACACACCGAGAGAGAGAGAGAATCACACACACCACACACACTGAGAGAGAGAATCAAACACCACACAAACCGAGAGAGAGAATCACACACCACACACACCGAGAGAGAGAGAATCACACACCACACACCGAGAGAGAGAAAGAATCACACACCACACACACCGAGAGAGAGAGTATCACACACCACACACACCGACAGAGAGAGAACCACACACCACACAAACCGAGAGAGAGAGAGAATCACACACCACATCAACCGAGAGAGAGAGAGAGAATCACACACCACACACACCGAGAGAGAGAGACAGAGAGAGAATCATACACACCACACACACCGAGAGAGAGAGATTGAGAATCATACACACTACACCGATCGAGAGAGAAAGAGAGAGAGAATCATACACCACACACACCGAGAGAGAGAATCACACACCGAGAGAGAGAGAGAATCACACACCACACACACCGAGAGAGAGAGAGAGAGAATCACACACCACACACACCGAGAGAGAGAATCACACACCACACACACCGAGAGAGAGAATCACACACCACACACACCGAGAGAGAGAATCACACACCACACACACCGAGAGAGAGAATCACACACCGAGAGAGAGAGAGAATCACACACCACACACACCGAGAGAGAGAGAGAATCACACACACCACACCCACCAAGAGAGAGAGAGAGAATCACAGACACCGAGAGAGAGAATTACATAGCACACACACCGAGAGAGAGAATCACGCACCACATAAACCGAGGGAGAGAGAGAATCACACACCACACAAACCGAGAGAGAGAGAATCACACACCACACACACAGAGAGAGAGAGAATCACACACCACACACACCGAGAGAGAGAGAGAGAGAGAATCACACACACCGAGAGAGAGAATCACACACACCACACACCGAGAGAGAGAGAATCATACACACCACACACACCGAGAGAGAGTGAGAGAGAATCACACACCACACACACCGAGAGAGAGAGAATCACACACCACACACACCGAGAGAGAGAGAGAGAATCACACACCTCACGCACCGAGAGAGCGAGTCACACACTCCACCCACACCGACAGAGAGAGAATCACGCACACCACACACACCGAGAGAGAGAGAGAGAATCACACACCACACACACCGAGAGAGAGAATCATACACCACACACACCGAGAGAGAGAGAGAGAGAGAGAGAGAGAGAGAGAAACACACATCACACACACCGAGCGAGAATCACACACCACACACACCGAGAGAGAATCACACGCCACACACACCGAGAGAGAAACATGCACCACACACACCGAGAGAGAGAGAGAGAGAGAGAATGACACAACACACACACCGAGAGAGAGAGAATCACACATCACACACACCGAGAGAGAGAGAGATAGAGAATCACACAACACACACACCGAGAGAGAGAGAATCACACACCACACACACCGAGAGAGAATCACACACCACACACCCCGAGAGAGAGAGAATCACACACACCACACACACCGAGAGAGAGAGAATCACACACCACACACACCGAGAGAGAGAATCACAGACCACACACACCGAGAGAGAGATAGAGAATCACACACCACACACACCGAGAGAGAGAATCACACACCACACACACCGAGAGAGAGAGAGAATCACACACCACACACACCGAGAGAGAGAGAATCACACACACCACACACACCGAGAGAGAGAGAATCACACACACCACACACACCGAGAGAGAGAGAATCACACACCACACACACCGAGAGAGAGAGAATCACACACCACACACACCGAGAGAGAGAGAATCACACACACCACACACACCGAGAGAGAGAGAGATAGAGAATCACACAATACACACACCGAGAGAGAGAGAGAGATAGAGAATCACACAACACACACACCGAGAGAGAGAGAATCACACACCACACACACCGAGAGAGAATCACACACCACACACCCCGAGAGAGAGAGAATCACACACACCACACACACCGAGAGAGAGAGAATCATACACCACACACACCGAGAGAGAGAGAGAATCACACACCACACACACCGAGAGAGAGAGAGAATCACACATCACACATACCGAGAGAGAGAGAGAATCACACACCACACACACCGAGAGAGAGAGAATCACACACACCACACACACCGAGAGAGAGAGAGATAGAGAATCACACAACACACACACCGAGAGAGAGAGAATCACACACCACACACACCGAGAGAGAATCACACACCACACACCCCGAGAGAGAGAGAATCACACACACCACACACACCGAGAGAGAGAGAATCACACACCACACACACCGAGAGAGAGAGAGAATCACACACCACACACACCGAGAGAGAGAGAGAGAATCACACACCACACACACCGAGAGAGAGAATCACACACCACACACACCGAGAGAGAGAATCACACACCACACACACCGAGAGAGAGAATCACACACCGAGAGAGAGAGAGAATCACACACCACACACACCGAGAGAGAGAGAGAATCACACCCCACACACACCGAGAGAGAGAGAGAGAGAGAGCGAATCACACACCACACAAACCGAGAGAGAGAGAATCACACCCCACACACACCGAGAGAGCGAGAGAGAATCACACACCACACACACCGAGAGAGAGAGAGAGAATCACACACCACACATACCAAGAAAGAGAGAGAGAATCACACACAACACACACCGAGAGAGAGAGCGAATCACACACACCACAGACACCGAGAGAGAAAGCGAGAGAATCACACACCACAACACGCCGAAAGACAAAGTGTGAATCACACACCACACACACCGAGAGAGAGAGAGATAGAGAATCACACACACCACACACACCGAGAGAGAGAGAATCACACACACCATACACACTGAGAGAGAGAGAATCACATACCACACACACCGAGAGAGAGAGAGAATCACACAACACACACACCGAGAGAGAGAGAATCACACACACCATACACAACCGAGAGAGAGAGAATCACATACCACACACACCGAGAGAGAGAGAATCACACAACACACACACACCGAGAGAGAGAGAATCACACACCACACACACCACACACAACGAGAGAGAGAGAGAATCACACCCCACACACACCGAGAGAGAGAGAGAGAATCACACATCATACATCACACACACCGGCAGAGAGAGAGAGAGAGAATCACACACCACACTCACCGAGAGAGAGAGAGAGAGAGAATCACACACCACACACAACGAGAGAGAGAATCTCACACCACACGCACCGAGAGAGCGAGTTACACACTCCACGCACACCGAGAGAGAGACAATCACGCACACCACACACACCGAGAGAGAGAGAGAGAGAGAGAGAGAGAATCACACACCACACACACCGAGAGAGAGAGAATCATACACCACACACACCGAGAGAGAGAGTGAATCACACACCACACACACCGAGAGAGAGAGAGAGAGAGAATCCCACATCACACACACCGAGAGAGAGAGAATCACACCCCACACACACCGAGAGAGCGAGAGAGAATCACACACCACACACACTGAGAGAGAGAGAGAGAATCACACACCACACATACCAAGAAAGAGAGAGAGAATCACACACAACACACACCGAGAGAGAGAGCGAATCACACACACCAGACACCGAGAGAGAAAGCGAGAGAATCACACACCACAACACGCCGAAAGACAAAGTGTGAATCACACACCACACACACCGAGAGAGAGAGAGATAGAGAATCACACACACCACACACACCGAGAGAGAGAGAATCACACACACCATACACACTGAGAGAGAGAGAATCACATACCACACACACCGAGAGAGAGAGAGAATCACACAACACACACACCGAGAGAGAGAGAATCACACACACCATACACAACCGAGAGAGAGAGAATCACATACCACACACACCGAGAGAGAGAGAATCACACAACACACACACACCGAGAGAGAGAGAATCACACACCACACACACCACACACAACGAGAGAGAGAGAGAATCACACCCCACACACACCGAGAGAGAGAGAGAGAATCACACATCATACATCACACACACCGGCAGAGAGAGAGAGAGAGAATCACACACCACACTCACCGAGAGAGAGAGAGAGAGAGAATCACACACCACACACAACGAGAGAGAGAATCTCACACCACACGCACCGAGAGAGCGAGTTACACACTCCACGCACACCGAGAGAGAGACAATCACGCACACCACACACACCGAGAGAGAGAGAGAGAGAGAGAGAGAATCACACACCACACACACCGAGAGAGAGAGAATCATACACCACACACACCGAGAGAGAGAGTGAATCACACACCACACACACCGAGAGAGAGAGAGAGAGAGAGAATCCCACATCACACACACCGAGAGAGAGAGAGAGAATCATACACCACACACACCGAGAGAGAATCACACACCACACACACAGAGAGAGAGAGAGGGAATCACACACCACACACACCGAGAGAGAGAGAATTACACAACACACACACCGAGAGAGAGAGAATCACACACCACACACACCGAGAGAGAGAATCACAGACCACACACACCGAGAGAGAGAGAGAGAGAATCACACACCACACACACCACACACACCGAGAGAGAGAGAGAGAATCACACACCACACACACCGAGAGAGAGAGAGAGAATCACACACCACACACACCGAGAGAGAGAGAATCACACACACCACACACACCGAGAGAGAGAATCACACACCACACACACCGAGAGAGAGAGAATCATAAACCACACACACCGAGAGAGAGAGAATCACACACCACACACACCGAGTGAGGGAGAGAATCACACACCACACACACCGAGAGAGAGAGAGAATCACACACCACACACACCGAGAGAGAGAATCACACACCCCACACACCGAGAGAGAGAATCACACACCACACACACCGAGACAAAGAGAGAATCACGCACCACACACACCGAGAGAGAGAGAATCTCACACACCACACACACAGAGAGAGAAAATCTCACATACCACACCCACCGTGAGAGAGAGAGAATCTCACACACCACACACACCGAGAGAGAGAGAGAGAGAGAATCACACACACCACACAAACCGAGAGAGAGAGCATCACACCACACACACACCGAGAGAGAGAGAGAATCGCACACCACACACACCGAGAGAGAGAGAGAATCACACACAACACACACTGAGAGAGAGAATCACACATCACACACACCCAGAGAGAGAGAGAGAATCACACACCACACACACCCAGAGAGAGAGAAAGAGAGAGAATCACACAACACACACACCGAGAGAGAGAGAGAATCACACACACCACACACACCGAGAGAGAGAGAATCACACACCACACCCACAGAGAGAATCACACACAACACACACACCGAGAGAGAGAGAATCACACACCACACATACCGAGAGAGAGAGAGAATCACACACACCACACACACCGAGAGAATCTCACACACTACACACACCGAGAGAGAGAGAATCACACACACCACACACACCGAGAGAGAGAGAGAGAGAGAGAGAGAGAATCACACACACCACACACACCACACACACCGAGAGAGAATCACACACACTCCACGCACACCGAGAGAGAGAGAATCTCACACACCACACACACCGAGAGAGCGAGTCACACACTCTACGCACACCGAGAGAGAGACAATCACGCACACCACACACACCGAGAGAGAGAGAGAATCACACACCACACACACCGAGAGAGACAATCATACACCACACACACCGAGAGAGCGAGAGAGAGAGAATCACACATCACACACACCGAGAGAGAGAGAATCGCACACCACACACACCGAGAGAGTGAATCACACACCACACACACCGAGAGAGAGAGAGAGATAGAGAATCACACAATACACACACCGAGAGAGAGAGAGAGATGGAGAATCACACAACACACACACCGAGAGAGAGAGAGAATCACACACCACACACACCGAGAGAGAGAGAATCACACACCACACACACCGAGAGAGAGAGAATCACACACCACACACCCCGAGAGAGAGAGAATCACACGCCACACACACCGAGAGAGAGAGAATCACACACAACAGCAACACCGAGAGAGAGAGAATCACACACAACAGCAACACCGAGAGAGAGAATCACACACCACACACACCGAGAGAGAGTGAGAGAGAATCACACACCACACACACCGAGAGAGAGAGAATCACACACCACACAAACCGAGAGAGAGAGAATCACACCCCACACACACCGAGAGAGAGAGAGAATCACACACCACACACACACCGAGAGAGAGAGAGAGAATCACATATCACACACACCGAGAGAGCGAATTACACACCACACACACCCAGAGAGAGAATCACACACACCACACACACCGAGAGAGAGAGAATCACACACCACACACACCGAGAGAGAGAGAGAGAGAGAATCACACACCACACACACCGAGTGAGAGAGAGAGAGAATCACACATCACACACACCGAGAGAGACAGAGAGAATCACACACCACACACACCGAGAGAGAGAGAGAATCACACACCACACACACCAAGAGAGAATCACACACCACAACACGCCGAGAGAGTGAGTGAATCACACACCACACACACCGAGTGAGAGAGAATCACACACCACACACACCGAGAGAGAGAGAGAGAATCACACACCACACACACCGAGAGAGAGAGAGAGAATCACACACCACACACACACCGAGAGAGAGAATCACACACCACACACCGAGAGAGAGAGAGAATCACACACCACACACACCGAGAGAGAGAGAGAGAGAGAGAATCACACACCACACACACCGAGACAAAGAGAGAATCACACTCCACATACACCGAGAGAGAGAGAATCAACCACACCACACTCACCGAGAGAGAATCACACACACCACACACACCGAGAGAGAGAGTATCACACACCACACAAACCGAGAGAGAGAGAATCACACACCACACACACCGAGAGAGAGAGAGAGAATCACACACACCACACACACCGAGAGAGAGAGAGAGAGAATCACACACCACACACACCGAGAGAGAGAGAATCACACACCACACACACCGAGAGAGAGAGAGAGAGAATCACACAACTCACGCACCGAGAGAGCGAGTCACACACTCCACCCACACCGACAGAGAGAGAATCACGCACACCACACACACCGAGAGAGAGAGAGAGAATCACACACCACACACACCGAGAGAGAGAATCATACACCACACACACCGAGAGAGAGAGAGAGAGAGAGAGAGAAACACACATCACACACACCGAGCGAGAATCACACACCACACACACCGAGAGAGAATCACACGCCACACACACCGAGAGAGAAACATGCACCACACACACCGAGAGAGAGAGAGAGATAGAGAATCACACAACACACACACCGAGAGAGAGAGAATCACACACCACACACACCGAGAGAGAATCACACACCACACACCCCGAGAGAGAGAGAATCACACACACCACACACACCGAGAGAGAGAGAATCACACACCACACACACCGAGAGAGAGAATCACAGACCACACACACCGAGAGAGAGATAGAGAATCACACACCACACACACCGAGAGAGAGAATCACACACCTCACACACCGAGAGAGAGAGAGAATCACACACCACACACACCGAGAGAGAGAGAGAATCACACACACCACACACACCGAGAGAGAGAGAATCACACACACCACACACACCGAGAGAGAGAGAATCACACACACCACACACACCGAGAGAGAGAGAGATAGAGAATCACACAATACACACACCGAGAGAGAGAGAGAGATAGAGAATCACACAACACACACACCGAGAGAGAGAGAATCACACACCACACACACCGAGAGAGAATCACACACCACACACCCCGAGAGAGAGAGAATCACACACCACACACCCCGAGAGAGAGAGAATCACACACACCACACACACCGAGAGAGAGAGAATCACACACCACACACACCGAGAGAGAGAATCACACACCACACACACCGAGAGAGAGAGAGAATCACACACCACACACACCGAGAGAGAGAGAGAATCACACACACCACACACACCGAGAGAGAGAGAATCACACACACCACACACACCGAGAGAGAGAGAATCACACACACCACACACACCGAGAGAGAGAGAGATAGAGAATCACACAATACACACACCGAGAGAGAGAGAGAGATAGAGAATCACACAACACACACACCGAGAGAGAGAGAATCACACACCACACACACCGAGAGAGAATCACACACCACACACCCCGAGAGAGAGAGAATCACACACACCACACACACCGAGAGAGAGAGAATCATACACCACACACACCGAGAGAGAGAGAGAATCACACACCACACACACCGAGAGAGAGAGAGAATCACACATCACACATACCGAGAGAGAGAGAGAATCACACACCACACACACCGAGAGAGAGAGAATCACACACACCACACACACCGAGAGAGAGAGAGAGAGAGAATCACACAATACACACACCGAGAGAGAGAGAGAGATAGAGAATCACACAACACACACACCGAGAGAGAGAGAATCACACACCACACACACCGAGAGAGAATCACACACCACACACCCCGAGAGAGAGAGAATCACACACCACACACACCGAGAGAGAGAGAATCACACACCACACACACCGAGAGAGAGAGAGAATCACACACCACACACACCGAGAGAGAGAGAGAGAATCACACACCGAGAGAGAGAGAGAGAAAATCACACACCACACACACCGAGAGAGAGAGAGACTCACACACACCACACACCGAGAGAGAGAGAGAATCACACACCACACAAACCGAGAGAGAGAGAATCACACACACCACACACACTGAGAGAGAGAGAGAATCACACACACCACACACACCGAGAGAGAGAGAGAATCACACACACCACACACACCGAGAGAGAGAGAGAGAAAATCACACACCACACACACCGAGAGAGAGAGAGACTCACACACATCACACACCGAGAGAGAGAGAATCACACACCACACACACCGAGAGAGAGAGAGAATCACACCACACACACCGAGAGAGAGAGAGAGAATCACACACCACACACACCGAGACAAAGAGAGAATCACACTCCACATACACCGAGAGAGAGAGAATCAACCACACCACACTCACCGAGAGAGAATCACACACACCACACACACCGAGAGAGAGAGAATCACACACCACACAAACCGAGAGAGCGAGAATCACACACCACACACACCGAGAGAGAGAGAATCACACACACCACACACACCGAGAGAGAGAGAGAGAGAATCACACACCACACAAACCGAGAGAGAGAGAATCACACACCACACAAACCGAGAGAGAATCACACACCACACACACCGAGAGAGAGAGAATCACACACCACACACACAGAGAGAGAGAGAATCACACACCACACACACCGAGAGAGAGAGAGAGAGAATCACACACACCGAGAGAGAGAATCACACACACCACACACCGAGAGAGAGAGAATCATACACACCACACACACCGAGAGAGAGAGAATCACACACCACACACACCGAGAGAGAGAGAATCACACACCACACACACCGAGAGAGAGAGAGAGAATCACACACCTCACGCACCGAGAGAGCGAGTCACACACTCCACCCACACCGACAGAGAGAGAATCACGCACACCACACACACCGAGAGAGAGAGAGAATCACACACCACACACACCGAGAGAGAGAATCATACACCACACACACCGAGAGAGAGAGAGAGAGAGAGAGAGAGAGAGAGAGAGAGAAACACACATCACACACACCGAGCGAGAATCACACACCACACACACCGAGAGAGAATCACACGCCACACACACCGAGAGAGAAACATGCACCACACACACCGAGAGAGAGAGAGAGAGAGAGAATGACACAACACACACACCGAGAGAGAGAGAATCACACACCACACACTCAGAGAGAGAGAATCACAGACCACACACACCGAGAGAGAGAGAGAGATAGAGAATCACACAACACACACACCGAGAGAGAGAGAATCACACACCACACACCCCGAGAGAGAGAGAATCACACACACCACACACACCGAGAGAGAGAGAATCACACACCACACACACCGAGAGAGAGAATCACAGACCACACACACCGAGAGAGAGATAGAGAATCACACACCACACACACCGAGAGAGAGAATCACACACCACACACACCGAGAGAGAGAGAGATAGAGAATCACACAATACACACACCGAGAGAGAGAGAGAGATAGAGAATCACACAACACACACACCGAGAGAGAGAGAATCACACACCACACACACCGAGAGAGAATCACACACCACACACCCCGAGGGAGAGAGAATCACACACACCACACACACCGAGAGAGAGAGAATCACACACCACACACACCGAGAGAGAGAGAGAATCACACACCACACACACCGAGAGAGAGAGAGAATCACACACACCACACACACCGAGAGAGAGAGAATCACAGACCACACACACCGAGAGAGAGAGAGAATCAGACACACCACACACACCGAGAGAGAGAGAATCACAGACCACACACACCGAGAGAGAGATAGAGAATCACACACCACACGCACCGAGAGAGAAAATCACACACACCACACACACCGAGAGAGAGAGAGAGAGAGAGAGAATCACACACACCACACACACCGAGAGAGAATCACACACACCACACACACCGAGAGAGAGAGAGAATCACACACACCACACCCACCAAGAGAGAGAGAGAGAGAATCACACACACCGAGAGAGAGAATCACACACACCACACACCGAGAGAGAGAGAATCATACACACCACACACACCGAGAGAGAGAGAATCACACACCACACACACCGAGAGAGAGAGAATCACACACCACACACACCGAGAGAGAGAGAGAGAATCACACACCTCACGCACCGAGAGAGCGAGTCACACACTCCACCCACACCGACAGAGAGAGAATCACGCACACCACACACACCGAGAGAGAGAGAGAGAGAATCACACACCACACACACCGAGAGAGAGAATCATACACCACACACACCGAGAGAGAGAGAGAGAGAGAGAGAGAGAGAAACACACATCACACACACCGAGCGAGAATCACACACCACACACACCGAGAGAGAATCACACGCCACACACACCGAGAGAGAAACATGCACCACACACACCGAGGAGAGAGAGAGAGAGAGAATGACACAACACACACACCGAGAGAGAGAGAATCACACACCACACACTCAGAGAGAGAGAATCACAGACCACACACACCGAGAGAGAGAGAGAGAGATAGAGAATCACACAACACACACACCGAGAGAGAGAGAATCACACACCACACACCCCGAGAGAGAGAGAATCACACACACCACACACACCGAGAGAGAGAGAATCACACACCACACACACCGAGAGAGAGAATCACAGACCACACACACCGAGAGAGAGATAGAGAATCACACACCACACACACCGAGAGAGAGAATCACACACCACACACACCGAGAGAGAGAGAGATAGAGAATCACACAATACACACACCGAGAGAGAGAGAGAGATAGAGAATCACACAACACACACACCGAGAGAGAGAGAATCACACACCACACACCCCGAGAGAGAGAGAATCACACACACCACACACACCGAGAGAGAGAGAATCACACACCACACACACCGAGAGAGAGAGAGAATCACACACCACACACACCGAGAGAGAGAGAGAATCACACACACCACACACACCGAGAGAGAGAGAATCACACACACCACACACACCGAGAGAGAGAGAGAATCACACACACCACACACACCGAGAGAGAATCACACACACCACACACACCGAGAGAGAGAGAGAATCACACACACCACACCCACCAAGAGAGAGAGAGAGAATCACACACCACACACACCGAGAGAGAGAGAATCACACACACCACACAAACCGAGAGAGAGAATCACACACACCACACACACCGAGAGAGAGAGAGAGAATCACACACACCACACACACCGAGAGAAAGAGAGAGAGAGAGAATCACACACACCACACACACCGAGAGAGAGCATCACACACCACACACACCGAGAGAGAAAGAGAATCACACACCACACACACCGAGAGAGAGAATCACACACCACACAAACCGAGAGAGAGAGAATCACACACCACACACACCGAGAGAGAGAGAGAATCACACACCACACACACCGAGAGAGAGAATCATACACACCGAGAGAGAGAATTACACACCACACACACCGAGAGAGAGAGAGAATCACACACCACACAGACCGAGAGAGAGAATCATACACACCGAGAGAGAGAGAGAATCTCACACACCACACACACCGAGAGAGAGAATCACAGACCACACACACCGAGAGAGAGATAGAGAATCACACACCACACACACCGAGAGAGAGAATCACACACCACACACACCGAGAGAGAGAGAGATAGAGAATCACACAATACACACACCGAGAGAGAGAGAGAGATAGAGAATCACACAACACACACACCGAGAGAGAGAGAATCACACACCACACACACCGAGAGAGAATCACACACCACACACCCCGAGAGAGAGAGAATCACACACACCACACACACCGAGAGAGAGAGAATCACACACCACACACACCGAGAGAGAGAGAGAATCACACACCACACACACCAAGAGAGAGAGAGAATCACACATCACACATACCGAGAGAGAGAGAGAATCACACACCACACACACCGAGAGAGAGAGAATCACACACACCACACACACCAAGAGAGAGAGAGAATCTCACACACCGACAGAGAGAGCGAGTCACACACTCCACGCACACCGAGAGAGAGAGAATCACACACCACACACACCGAGAGAGAGAGAGAATCACACACCACACACACTGAGAGAGAGAGAGAGAATCACACAACACACACCGAGAGAGAGAGAGAGAGACTCACACACATCACACACCGAGAGAGAGAGAGAATCACACACCACACAAACCGAGAGAGAGAGAATCACACACACCACACACACTGAGAGAGAGAGAGAGAATCACACACACCACACACACTGAGAGAGAGAGAGAATCACACACACCACACACACCGAGAGAGAGAGAGAATCACACACACCACACACACCGAGAGAGAGAGAGAGAGAATCACACACACCACACACACCGAGAGAGAGAGAATCACACACACCACACACACTGAGAGAGAATCACACACACCACACACACCGAGAGAGAGAATCTCTCACACCACACAAACCGAGAGAGAAAGAGAGAATGACACACCACACAAACCGAGAGAGAGAATCTCTCACACCACACAAACCGAGAGAGAGAGAGAGAATCACACACCACACAAACCGAGAGAGAGAATTACACACCACACTAACCGAGAGAGAGAGAGAGAATCACACACCACACAAATCAAGAGAGAGAGAGAATCACACACCACACAAACCGAGAGAGAGAACCACACACACCGAGAGAGAGAGAATCACACACCACACAAACCGAGAGAGAGAGAATTACACACAACACTAACCGAGAGAGAGAGAGAGAATCACATACCACACTAACCGAGCGAGAGAGAATCACACACCACACACACCGAGAGAGAGAGAATCACACACCACACACACCGAGAGAGAGAGAGAATCTCACACCACACACACCGAGAGAGAGAGAGAGAGAATCACACACCACACACACCGAGAGAGAGAGAGAATCTCACACCACACACACCGAGAGAGAGAGAGAGAGAATCACACACCACACACACCGAGAGAGAGAGAGAATCACACACCACACACATCGAGAGAGAGAATCACACACCACACACACCAAGAGAGAGAGAGAGAGAGAATCACACACCACACACACCGAGAGAGAGAGAGAGAATCTCACACACACCGAGAGAGAGAGATAGAGAATCACACACCACACACACCGAGAGAGAGAGAGAGAATCTCACACATCACACCCACCGAGAGAGAGAAAGAGAATCACACACCTAGAGAGAGAGAGAGTCACGCACACCACACCCACCGAGAGAGAGAGAAAGAGAATCACACACCGAGAGAGAGAGAGAATCACACTCCCACACACACCGAGAGAGATAGAATCTCACACACCACACACACCGAGAGAGAGAATCACACACACCACACACACCGAGAGAGAGAGAGAGAGAATCACACACCACACACACACCGAGAGAGAGAGAATCACACACACCACACACGCCGAGAGAGAATCACACACCACACACACCGAGAGAGAGAGAGAGAATCACACACCACACACACAGCGAGAGAGAGAATCACACACCACACACACCGAGAGAGAGAGAATCACACACCACACACACCGAGAGAGAGAGAGAGAGAGAATCACACACCATACACACCGAGAGAGAGAATCACACACCACACACACCGAGAGAGAGAGAATCACACACCACACACACCGAGAGAGAGAGAGAATCACACACCACACACACCGAGAGAGAGAGAGAGAATTACACACCACACAAACCGAGAGAGAGAGAGAATCACACACCACACAAACCGAGAGAGAGAATCACACACACCGAGAGAGAGAGAGACAATCACACACACCACACAGCGAGAGAGAGAGAGAGAGAGAGAGAGAGAGAGAATCATGCACACCACACACACCGAGAGAGAGAATCACACACACCACACGCACCGAGAGAGAGAGAGAATCACACACACCACACACACCGAGAGAGAGAGAATCACACACACCACACACACCGAGAGAGAGAGAGAGAATCACACACACCACACACACCGAGAGAGAGAGAATCACACACACCACACACACCACACACACCGAGAGAGAGAATCACACACACCGAGAAAGATAGAATCACACACCACACACACCGAGAGAGAGAGAATCACACACACCACACACATCGAGAGAGAGAGAGAGAGAGAGAGAATCACACACCACACACACCGAGAGAGAGAGAGAGAGAGAGAAAATCACACACCACACACACCGAGAGAGAGAGAGAGAATGACACACCACACAAACCGAGAGAGAGAGAGAATCACACACCACACAAACCGAGAGAGAGAATCACACACACCGAGAGAGAAAGAGACAATCACACACACCACACAGCGAGAGAGAGAGAGAGAGAGAGAGAGAGAGAATCATGCACACCACACACACCGAGAGAGAGAGAGAATCACACACACCACACACACCGAGAGAGAGAGAATCACACACACCACACACACCGAGAGAGAGAGAGAGAATCACACACACCACACACACCGAGAGAGAGAGAATCACACACACCACACACACCACACACACCGAGAGAGAGAATCACACACCACACACACCGAGAGAGAGAGAATCACACACACCACACACATCGAGAGAGAGAGAGAGAGAGAGAGAATCACACACCACACACACCGAGAGAGAGAGAGAGAGAGAAAATCACACACCACACACACCGAGAGAGAGAGAGAATCACAGACACCACACACATACCAAGAGAGAGAGAGAATCACACACACCACACACAACGAGAGAGAGAGAACCACACACTCCACGCACACCGAGAGAGAGAGAGATAATCACACACCACACACACCGAGAGAGAGAGAGAGAGAGAGAGAGAGAGAATCACACAACACACTCAGCGAGAGAGAGAATCATACACACCGAGAGAGAGAGAATCACACACCACACACCGAGAGAGAGAAAGAATCACACACCACACACACACCGAGAGAGCGAGTATCACACACCACACACACCGAGAGAGAGAGATTGAGAATCATACACACCACACACACCGAGAGAGAGAGAGAGAGAGAATCTCTCACACCACACACACACACAGAGAATCTCTCACACCACACACGCCGAGAGAGAGAATCACACACCGAGAGAGAGAGAGAATCACACACCACACACACCGAGAGAGATAGAATCTCACACACCACACACACCGAGAGAATGAATCACACACTACACACACCGAGAGAGAGAGAATCACACACCCCACACACCGAGAAAGAGAGAATCACACACCACACAAACCGAGAGAGAGAATCACACACACCACACACACCGAGAGAGAGAGAATCACACACACCACACACACCGAGAGAGAGAGAGAGAGAGAGAGAGAGAGAATCACACACACCGAGAGAGAGCATCACACACCACACAAACCGAGAAAGAGAGAGAGAATCACACACCACACTAACCGAGAGAGATAGAATCTCACACACCACACACACCGATCGTGAGAGAACCACACACACCGAGAGAGAGAGAGAATCTCACACCACACACACCGAGAGAGAGAGAGAGAACCACATACACACACAGCGAGAGCGAGATAGAATCACACTCTACACAAACCGAGCGAGAGAATCACACACACCGAGAGAGCGAGAGAATCACACAAACCACATACACCGAGAGAGAGAATCACACACACCACACCCACCGAGAGAGAGAATCAACCACACCACACACACCGAGAGGAAATCTCACACACCACACACACAGAGAGAGAGAGAATCACAAACCACACACACCGAGAGAGCGAGAGAATCACACAAACCACATACACCGAGAGAGAGAATCAACCACACCACACACACCGAGAGGAAATCTCACACACCACACACACCGAGAGAGAGAGAATCACAAACCACACACACCGAGAGTGAGAGAGAACCACATACACCGAGAGAGAGAGAATCTCACACACCACACACACCAACAGAGAGAGAATCTCACACCACACACACCGAGAGAGAGAGAGAATCACGCACACCACACATACCGAGAGAGAGAGAGAGAATCTCACACACCACACACACCGACAGCGAGCGAGAGAACCACACTCACCGACTGAGAGAGAATCACGCACACCACACACACCGAGAGAGAGAGAGAGAGAATCAGACACCACACACACCGACAACGAGCGAGAGAACCACACTCACAGACTGAGAGAGAATCACACACACCACACACACCGAGAGAAAGACAGAGAATCTCACACACCACACACACCGAGAGAGAGAATCACACACACCACACACCGAGAGAGAGAGAATCACACACCGAGAGAGAGAGAGAGAGAATCACACACCACACACACCGAGAGAGAGAATCTCACACACCACACACACCGAGAGAGAGAGAGAGAATCACACACACCACACACACCGAGAGAGAGAGAATCACACACCACACACACCGAGAGAGAGAGAGAATCACACACCACACACACCGAGAGAGAGAGAGAGAATCACACACACCACACAAACCGAGAGAGAGAGAGAGAATCACACACACCACACATACCGAGAGAGAGAGAGAGAGAGAATCACACACACCGCACACACCGAGAGAGAGAGAATCACACACCACACACACCGAGAGAGAGAATCTCACACACCACACACACCGAGAGAGAGAGAGAGAATCACACACACCACACACACCGAGAGAGAGACAGAGAATCTCACACACCGAGAGAGAGACAGAGAGAGAGAATCACACACACCACACACACCGAGAGAGAGAATCACACACCACACATACCGAGAGCGAGAATCACACACCACACACACCGAGAGAGAGAATCACACACCACACAAACCGAGAGAGAGAGAATCACACACCACACACACCGAGAGAGAGAGAGAATCACACACCACACACACCGAGAGAGAGAGAATCACACACACCACACAAACCGAGAGAGAGAATCACACACACCACACACACCGAGAGAGAGAGAGAGAATCACACACACCACACACACCGAGAGAAAGAGAGAGAGAGAGAATTACACACACCACACACACCGAGAGAGAGAATCACACACCACACACACCGAGAGAGAAAGAGAATCACACACCACACACACCGAGAGAGAGAATCACACACCACACAAACCGAGAGAGAGAGAATCACACACCACACACACCGAGAGAGAGAGAGAATCACACACCACACACACCGAGAGAGAGAATCATACACACCGAGAGAGAGAGAGAGAATCACACACCACACAGACCGAGAGAGAGAATCATACACACCGAGAGAGAGAGAGAGAATCTCACACACCACACACACCGAGAGAGAGAATCTCACACCACACACACCGAGAGAGAGAGAGAGAGAATCTCACACACCACACACACCGAGAGAGAGAATCTCACACCACACACACCGAGAGAGAGAGAGAGAGAATCTCACACACCCCACACACCGAGAGAGAGAGAGAATCACACACACCACACACACCGAGAGAGAGAATCAAACACCACACAAACCGAGAGAGAGAATCACACACCACACACACCGAGAGAGAGAGAATCACACACCACACACCGAGAGAGAGAAAGAATCACACACCACACACACCGAGAGAGAGAGTATCACACACCACACACACCGACAGAGAGAGAACCACACACCACACAAACCGAGAGAGAGAGAGAATCACACACCACATCAACCGAGAGAGAGAGAGAGAATCACACACCACACACACCGAGAGAGAGAGACAGAGAGAGAATCATACACACCACACACACCGAGAGAGAGAGATTGAGAATCATACACACTACACCGATCGAGAGAGAAAGAGAGAGAGAATCATACACCACACACACCGAGAGAGAGAATCACACACCGAGAGAGAGAGAGAATCACACACCACACACACCGAGAGAGAGAGAGAGAATCACACACCACACACACCGAGAGAGAGAATCACACACCACACACACCGAGAGAGAGAATCACACACCACACACACCGAGAGAGAGAATCACACACCGAGAGAGAGAGAGAATCACACACCGAGAGAGAGAGAGAATCACACACCACGCACACCGAGAGAGAGAGAGAGAATCATACACTACACACAAACACCGAGAGAGAGAATCACACACTACACACACACACCGAGAGAGAGGGAAACACACACCACACACACCGAGAGAGAGAGAGAGAGAGAGAGAGAAAGAGAACCACACATCACACACACCGAGAGAGGGAGACTCACACACCACACACACCGAGAGAGAGAGAGAGAGAATCACACACCACACACACCGAGAGAAAGAGAGAATCACACACCACACGCACCGAGAGAGAAAATCACACACACCACACACACCGAGAGAGAGAGAGAGAGAGAGAGAATCACACACACCACACACACCGAGAGAGAGAGAGAATCACACACACCACACACACCGAGAGAGAATCACACACACCACACACACCGAGAGAGAGAGAGAATCACACACACCACACCCACCAAGAGAGAGAGAGAGAATCACAGACACCGAGAGAGAGAATTACATAGCACACACACCGAGAGAGAGAATCACGCACCACATAAACCGAGGGAGAGAGAGAATCACACACCACACAAACCGAGAGAGAGAGAATCACACACCACACACACAGAGAGAGAGAGAATCACACACCACACACACCGAGAGAGAGAGAGAGAGAGAATCACACACACCGAGAGAGAGAATCACACACACCACACACCGAGAGAGAGAGAATCATACACACCACACACACCGAGAGAGAGTGAGAGAGAATCACACACCACACACACCGAGAGAGAGAGAATCACACACCACACACACCGAGAGAGAGAGAGAGAATCACACACCTCACGCACCGAGAGAGCGAGTCACACACTCCACCCACACCGACAGAGAGAGAATCACGCACACCACACACACCGAGAGAGAGAGAGAGAATCACACACCACACACACCGAGAGAGAGAATCATACACCACACACACCGAGAGAGAGAGAGAGAGAGAGAGAGAGAGAGAGAAACACACATCACACACACCGAGCGAGAATCACACACCACACACACCGAGAGAGAATCACACGCCACACACACCGAGAGAGAAACATGCACCACACACACCGAGAGAGAGAGAGAGAGAGAGAGAATGACACAACACACACACCGAGAGAGAGAGAATCACACATCACACACTCCGAGAGAGAGAATCACAGACCACACACACCGAGAGAGAGAGAGATAGAGAATCACACAACACACACACCGAGAGAGAGAGAATCACACACCACACACACCGAGAGAGAATCACACACCACACACCCCGAGAGAGAGAGAATCACACACACCACACACACCGAGAGAGAGAGAATCACACACCACACACACCGAGAGAGAGAATCACAGACCACACACACCGAGAGAGAGAGAGAGAAAATCACACACCACACACACCGAGAGAGAGAGAGACTCACACACATCACACACCGAGAGAGAGAGAATCACACACCACACACACCGAGAGAGAGAGAGAATCACACCACACACACCGAGAGAGAGAGAGAGAATCACACTCCACATACACCGAGAGAGAGAGAATCAACCACACCACACTCACCGAGAGAGAATCACACACACCACACACACCGAGAGAGAGAGAATCACACACCACACAAACCGAGAGAGCGAGAATCACACACCACACACACCAAGAGAGAGAGAATCACACACACCACACACACCGAGAGAGAGAGAGAGAGAATCACACACCACACAAACCGAGAGAGAGAGAATCACACACCACACAAACCGAGAGAGAGAAAATCACACACACCACACACACCGAGAGAGAGAGAGAGAGAGAGAGAATCACACACACCACACACACCGAGAGAGAGAGAGAATCTCACACACCACACACACCGAGAGAGAATCACACACACCACACACACCGAGAGAGAGAGAGAATCACACACACCACACCCACCAAGAGAGAGAGAGAGAGAATCACACACACCGAGAGAGAGAATCACACACACCACACACCGAGAGAGAGAGAATCATACACACCACACACACCGAGAGAGAGAGAATCACACACCACACACACCGAGAGAGAGAGAATCACACACCACACACACCGAGAGAGAGAGAGAGAATCACACACCTCACGCACCGAGAGAGCGAGTCACACACTCCACCCACACCGACAGAGAGAGAATCACGCACACCACACACACCGAGAGAGAGAGAGAGAGAATCACACACCACACACACCGAGAGAGAGAATCATACACCACACACACCGAGAGAGAGAGAGAGAGAGAGAGAGAGAAACACACATCACACACACCGAGCGAGAATCACACACCACACACACCGAGAGAGAATCACACGCCACACACACCGAGAGAGAAACATGCACCACACACACCGAAGAGAGAGAGAGAGAATGACACAACACACACACCGAGAGAGAGAGAATCACACACCACACACTCAGAGAGAGAGAATCACAGACCACACACACCGAGAGAGAGAGAGAGATAGAGAATCACACAACACACACACCGAGAGAGAGAGAATCACACACCACACACCCCGAGAGAGAGAGAATCACACACACCACACACACCGAGAGAGAGAGAATCACACACCACACACACCGAGAGAGAGAATCACACACCACACACACCGAGAGAGAGAGAGATAGAGAATCACACAATACACACACCGAGAGAGAGAGAGAGATAGACAATCACACAACACACACACCGAGAGAGAGAGAATCACACACCACACACCCCGAGAGAGAGAGAATCACACACACCACACACACCGAGAGAGAGAGAATCACACACCACACACACCGAGAGAGAGAGAGAATCACACACCACACACACCGAGAGAGAGAGAGAATCACACACACCACACACACCGAGAGAGAGAGAATCACAGACCACACACACCGAGAGAGAGAGAGAATCACACACACCGAGAGAGAGAGAATCACAGACCACACACACCGAGAGAGAGAGAGAATCACACACACCGAGAGAGAGAGAATCACACACACCACACACACCGAGAGAGAGAGAGAGAGAGAGAGAATCACACACACCACACACACCGAGAGAGAGAGAGAATCACACACACCACACACACCGAGAGAGAATCACACACACCACACACACCGAGAGAGAGAGAGAATCACACACACCACACCCACCAAGAGAGAGAGAGAGAATCACACACACCACACACACCGAGAGAAAGAGAGAGAGAGAGAATCACACACACCACACACACCGAGAGAGAGAATCACACACCACACAAACCGAGAGAGAGAGAATCACACACCACACACACCGAGAGAGAGAGAGAATCACACACCACACACACCGAGAGAGAGAATCATACACACCGAGAGAGAGAGAGAGAATTACACACCACACACACCGAGAGAGAGAGAGAATCACACACCACACAGACCGAGAGAGAGAATCATACACACCGAGAGAGAGAGAGAATCACACACCACACACACCGAGAGAGAGAATCACAGACCACACACACCGAGAGAGAGATAGAGAATCACACACCACACACACCGAGAGAGAGAATCACACACCACACACACCGAGAGAGAGAGAGATAGAGAATCACACAATACACACACCGAGAGAGAGAGAGAGATAGAGAATCACACAACACACACACCGAGAGAGAGAGAATCACACACCACACACACCGAGAGAGAATCACACACCACACACCCCGAGAGAGAGAGAATCACACACACCACACACACCGAGAGAGAGAGAATCACACACCACACACACCGAGAGAGAGAGAGAGAATCACACACCACACACACCAAGAGAGAGAGAGAATCACACATCACACATACCGAGAGAGAGAGAGAATCACACACCACACACACCGAGAGAGAGAGAATCACACACACCACACACACCAAGAGAGAGAGAGAATCTCACACACCGACAGAGAGAGCGAGTCACACACTCCACGCACACCGAGAGAGAGAGAATCACACACCACACACACCGAGAGAGAGAGAGAATCACACACCACACACACTGAGAGAGAGAGAGAGAATCACACAACACACACCGAGAGAGAGAGAGAGAGAGAGACTCACACACATCACACACCGAGAGAGAGAGAGAATCACACACCACACACACCGAGAGAGAGAGAATCACACACACCACACACACCGAGAGAGAGAGAATCACACACACCACACACACTGAGAGAGAATCACACACACCACACACACCGAGAGAGAGAATCTCTCACACCACACAAACCGAGAGAGAAAGAGAGAATCACACACCACACAAACCGAGAGAGAGAATCTCTCACACCACACAAACCGAGAGAGAGAGAGAGAATCACACACCACACAAACCGAGAGAGAGAATTACACACCACACTAACCGAGAGAGAGAGAGAGAATCACACACCACACAAATCAAGAGAGAGAGAGAATCACACACCACACAAACCGAGAGAGAGAACCACACACACCGAGAGAGAGAGAATCACACACCACACAAACCGAGAGAGAGAGAATTACACACAACACTAACCGAGAGAGAGAGAGAGAATCACATACCACACTAACCGAGCGAGAGAGAATCACACACCACACACACCGAGAGAGAGAGAATCACACACCACACACACCGAGAGAGAGAGAGAATCTCACACCACACACACCGAGAGAGAGAGAGAGAGAATCACACACCACACACACCGAGAGAGAGAGAGAATCTCACACCACACACACCGAGAGAGAGAGAGAGAGAATCACACACCACACACACCGAGAGAGAGAGAGAATCACACACCACACACATCGAGAGAGAGAATCACACACCACACACACCAAGAGAGAGAGAGAGAGAGAATCACACACCACACACACCGAGAGAGAGAGAGAGAATCTCACACACACCGAGAGAGAGAGAGAGAGAATCACACACCACACACACCGAGAGAGAGAGAGAGAATCTCACACATCACACCCACCGAGAGAGAGAAAGAGAATCACACACCTAGAGAGAGAGAGAGTCACGCACACCACACCCACCGAGAGAGAGAGAAAGAGAATCACACACCGAGAGAGAGAGAGAATCACACTCCCACACACACCGAGAGAGATAGAATCTCACACACCACACACACCGAGAGAGAGAATCACACACACCACACACACCGAGAGAGAGAGAGAGAGAATCACACACCACACACACACCGAGAGAGAGAGAATCACACACACCACACACGCCGAGAGAGAATCACACACCACACACACCGAGAGAGAGAGAGAGAATCACACACCACACACACAGCGAGAGAGAGAATCACACACCACACACACCGAGAGAGAGAGAATCACACACCACACACACCGAGAGAGAGAGAGAGAGAGAATCACACACCATACACACCGAGAGAGAGAATCACACACCACACACACCGAGAGAGAGAGAATCACACACCACACACACCGAGAGAGAGAGAGAATCACACACCACACACACCGAGAGAGAGAGAGAGAATTACACACCACACACACCGAGAGAGAGAGAGCGAGAGAGAATCACACAACACACACACCGAGAGAGAGAGAATCACACACCACACACACCGAGAGAGAGAGAGAGAATGACACACCACACAAACCGAGAGAGAGAGAGAATCACACACCACACAAACCGAGAGAGAGAATCACACACACCGAGAGAGAGAGAGACAATCACACACACCACACAGCGAGAGAGAGAGAGAGAGAGAGAGAGAGAATCATGCACACCACACACACCGAGAGAGAGAATCACACACACCACACGCACCGAGAGAGAGAGAGAATCACACACACCACACACACCGAGAGAGAGAGAATCACACACACCACACACACCGAGAGAGAGAGAGAGAATCACACACACCACACACACCGAGAGAGAGAGAATCACACACACCACACACACCACACACACCGAGAGAGAGAATCACACACACCGAGAAAGATAGAATCACACACCACACACACCGAGAGAGAGAGAATCACACACACCACACACATCGAGAGAGAGAGAGAGAGAATCACACACCACACACACCGAGAGAGAGAGAGAGAGAGAGAAAATCACACACCACACACACCGAGAGAGAGAGAGAGAATGACACACCACACAAACCGAGAGAGAGAGAGAATCACACACCACACAAACCGAGAGAGAGAATCACACACACCGAGAGAGAGAGAGACAATCACACACACCACACAGCGAGAGAGAGAGAGAGAGAGAGAGAGAGAGAATCATGCACACCACACACACCGAGAGAGAGAATCACACACACCACACGCACCGAGAGAGAGAGAGAATCACACACACCACACACACCGAGAGAGAGAGAATCACACACACCACACACACCGAGAGAGAGAGAGAGAATCACACACACCACACACACCGAGAGAGAGAGAATCACACACACCACACACACCGAGAGAGAGAATCACACACACCGAGAGAGATAGAATCACACACCACACACACCGAGAGAGAGAGAATCACACACACCACACACATCGAGAGAGAGAGAGAGAGAGAGAGAATCACACACCACACACACCGAGAGAGAGAGAGAGAGAGAGAAAATCACACACCACACACACCGAGAGAGAGAGAGAATCACAGACACCACACACACACCAAGAGAGAGAGAGAATCTCACACCACACACACCGAGAGAGAGAGAGAGAACCACATACACACACAGCGAGAGCGAGATAGAATCACACTCTACACAAACCGAGCGAGAGAATCACACACACCGAGAGAGCGAGAGAATCACACAAACCACATACACCGAGAGAGAGAATCACACACACCACACCCACCGAGAGAGAGAATCAACCACACCACACATACCGAGAGGAAATCTCACACACCACACACACCGAGAGAGAGAGAATCACAAACCACACACACCGAGAGTGAGAGAGAACCACATACACCGAGAGAGAGAGAATCTCACACACCACACACACCAACAGAGAGAGAATCTCACACCACACACACCGAGAGAGAGAGAGAATCACGCACACCACACATACCGAGAGAGAGAGAGAGAATCTCACACACCACACACACCGACAGCGAGCGAGAGAACCACACTCACCGACTGAGAGAGAATCACGCACACCACACACACCGAGAGAGAGAGAGAGAATCAGACACCACACACACCGACAACGAGCGAGAGAACCACACTCACAGACTGAGAGAGAATCACACACACCACACACACCGAGAGAAAGACAGAGAATCTCACACACCACACACACCGAGAGAGAGAATCACACACACCACACACCGAGAGAGAGAGAATCACACACCGAGAGAGAGAGAGAGAGAATCACACACCACACACACCGAGAGAGAGAATCTCACACACCACACACACCGAGAGAGAGAGAGAGAATCACACACACCACACACACCGAGAGAGAGAGAATCACACACCACACACACCGAGAGAGAGAGAGAATCACACACCACACACACCGAGAGAGAGAGAGAGAATCACACACACCACACAAACCGAGAGAGAGAGAGAGAATCACACACACCACACATACCGAGAGAGAGAGAGAGAGAGAATCACACACACCGCACACACCGAGAGAGAGAGACAGAGAATCTCACACACCGAGAGAGAGACAGAGAGAGAGAATCACACACACCACACACACCGAGAGAGAGAATCACACACCACACATACCGAGAGCGAGAATCACACACCACACACACCGAGAGAGAGAATCACACACCACACAAACCGAGAGAGAGAGAATCACACACCACACACACCGAGAGAGAGAGAGAATCACACACCACACACACCGAGAGAGAGAGAATCACACACACCACACAAACCGAGAGAGAGAATCACACACACCACACACACCGAGAGAGAGAGAGAGAATCACACACACCACACACACCGAGAGAAAGAGAGAGAGAGAGAATTACACACACCACACACACCGAGAGAGAGAATCACACACCACACACACCGAGAGAGAAAGAGAATCACACACCACACACACCGAGAGAGAGAATCACACACCACACAAACCGAGAGAGAGAGAATCACACACCACACACACCGAGAGAGAGAATCATACACACCGAGAGAGAGAGAGAGAATTACACACCACACACACCGAGAGAGAGAGAGAATCACACACCACACAGACCGAGAGAGAGAATCATACACACCGAGAGAGAGAGAGAATCTCACACACCACACACACCGAGAGAGAGAATCTCACACCACACACACCGAGAGAGAGAGAGAGAGAGAGAATCTCACACACCACACACACCGAGAGAGAGAATCTCACACCACACACACCGAGAGAGAGAGAGAGAGAATCTCACACACCCCACACACCGAGAGAGAGAGAGAATCACACACACCACACACACCGAGAGAGAGAATCAAACACCACACAAACCGAGAGAGAGAATCACACACCACACACACCGAGAGAGAGAGAATCACACACCACACACCGAGAGAGAGAAAGAATCACACACCACACACACCGAGAGAGAGAGTATCACACACCACACACACCGACAGAGAGAGAACCACACACCACACAAACCGAGAGAGAGAGAGAATCACACACCACATCAACCGAGAGAGAGAGAGAGAATCACACACCACACACGCCGAGAGAGAGAGACAGAGAGAGAATCATACACACCACACACACCGAGAGAGAGAGATTGAGAATCATACACACTACACCGATCGAGAGAGAAAGAGAGAGAGAATCATACACCACACACACCGAGAGAGAGAATCACACACCGAGAGAGAGAGAGAATCACACACCACACACACCGAGAGAGAGAGAGAGAATCACACACCACACACACCGAGAGAGAGAATCACACACCACACACACCGAGAGAGAGAATCACACACCACACACACCGAGAGAGAGAATCACACACCGAGAGAGAGAGAGAATCACACACCACACACACCGAGAGAGAGAGAGAATCACACACCACGCACACCGAGAGAGAGAGAGAGAATCATACACTACACACAAACACCGAGAGAGAGAATCACACACTACACACACACACCGAGAGAGAGGGAAACACACACCACACACACCGAGAGAGAGAGAGAGAGAGAGAGAAAGAGAACCACACATCACACACACCGAGAGAGGGAGACTCACACACCACACACACCGAGAGAGAGAGAGAGAGAATCACACACCACACACACCGAGAGAAAGAGAGAATCACACACCACACGCACCGAGAGAGAAAATCACACACACCACACACACCGAGAGAGAGAGAGAGAGAGAGAGAATCACACACACCACACACACCGAGAGAGAGAGAGAATCACACACACCACACACACCGAGAGAGAATCACACACACCACACACACCGAGAGAGAGAGAGAATCACACACACCACACCCACCAAGAGAGAGAGAGAGAATCACACACACCGAGAGAGAGAATCACGCACCACATAAACCGAGGGAGAGAGAGAATCACACACCACACAAACCGAGAGAGAGAGAATCACACACCACACACACAGAGAGAGAGAGAATCACACACCACACACACCGAGAGAGAGAATCACACACACCGAGAGAGAGAATCACACACACCACACACCGAGAGAGAGAGAATCATACACACCACACACACCGAGAGAGAGTGAGAGAGAATCACACACCACACACACCGAGAGAGAGAGAATCACACACCACACACACCGAGAGAGAGAGAGAGAATCACACACCTCACGCACCGAGAGAGCGAGTCACACACTCCACCCACACCGACAGAGAGAGAATCACGCACACCACACACACCGAGAGAGAGAGAGAGAATCACACACCACACACACCGAGAGAGAGAATCATACACCACACACACCGAGAGAGAGAGAGAGAGAGAGAGAGAGAGAGAGAAACACACATCACACACACCGAGCGAGAATCACACACCACACACACCGAGAGAGAATCACACGCCACACACACCGAGAGAGAAACATGCACCACACACACCGAGAGAGAGAGAGAGAGAGAGAATGACACAACACACACACCGAGAGAGAGAGAATCACACATCACACACTCCGAGAGAGAGAATCACAGACCACACACACCGAGAGAGAGAGAGATAGAGAATCACACAACACACACACCGAGAGAGAGAGAATCACACACCACACACACCGAGAGAGAATCACACACCACACACCCCGAGAGAGAGAGAATCACACACACCACACACACCGAGAGAGAGAATCACACACCACACACACCGAGAGAGAGAATCACAGACCACACACACCGAGAGAGAGAGAGAGAAAATCACACACCACACACACCGAGAGAGAGAGAGACTCACACACATCACACACCGAGAGAGAGAGAATCACACACCACACACACCGAGAGAGAGAGAGAATCACACCACACACACCGAGAGAGAGAGAGAGAATCACACACCACACACACCGAGACAAAGAGAGAATCACACTCCACATACACCGAGAGAGAGAGAATCAACCACACCACACTCACCGAGAGAGAATCACACACACCACACACACCGAGAGAGAGAGAATCACACACCACACAAACCGAGAGAGCGAGAATCACACACCACACACACCGAGAGAGAGAGAATCACACACACCACACACACCGAGAGAGAGAGAGAGAGAATCACACACCACACAAACCGAGAGAGAGAGAATCACACACCACACAAACCGAGAGAGAGAGAATCACACACCACACACACAGAGAGAGAGAGAATCACACACCACACACACCGAGAGAGAGAGAGAGAGAATCACACACACCGAGAGAGAGAATCACACACACCACACACCGAGAGAGAGAGAATCATACACACCACACACACCGAGAGAGAGAGAATCACACACCACACACACCGAGAGAGAGAGAATCACACACCACACACACCGAGAGAGAGAGAGAGAATCACACACCTCACGCACCGAGAGAGCGAGTCACACACTCCACCCACACCGACAGAGAGAGAATCACGCACACCACACACACCGAGAGAGAGAGAGAGAGAATCACACACCACACACACCGAGAGAGAGAATCATACACCACACACACCGAGAGAGAGAGAGAGAGAGAGAGAGAGAGAGAGAGAAACACACATCACACACACCGAGCGAGAATCACACACCACACACACCGAGAGAGAATCACACGCCACACACACCGAGAGAGAAACATGCACCACACACACCGAGAGAGAGAGAGAGAGAGAGAATGACACAACACACACACCGAGAGAGAGAGAATCACACACCACACACTCAGAGAGAGAGAATCACAGACCACACACACCGAGAGAGAGAGAGAGATAGAGAATCACACAACACACACACCGAGAGAGAGAGAATCACACACCACACACCCCGAGAGAGAGAGAATCACACACACCACACACACCGAGAGAGAGAGAATCACACACCACACACACCGAGAGAGAGAATCACAGACCACACACACCGAGAGAGAGATAGAGAATCACACACCACACACACCGAGAGAGAGAATCACACACCACACACACCGAGAGAGAGAGAGATAGAGAATCACACAATACACACACCGAGAGAGAGAGAGAGATAGAGAATCACACAACACACACACCGAGAGAGAGAGAATCACACACCACACACACCGAGAGAGAATCACACACCACACACCCCGAGGGAGAGAGAATCACACACACCACACACACCGAGAGAGAGAGAATCACACACCACACACACCGAGAGAGAGAGAGAATCACACCACACACACCGAGAGAGAGAGAGAGAATCACAAACCACACACACCGAGACAAAGAGAGAATCACACTCCACATACACCGAGAGAGAGAGAATCAACCACACCACACTCACCGAGAGAGAATCACACACACCACACACACCGAGAGAGAGAGAATCACACACCACACAAACCGAGAGAGCGAGAATCACACACCACACACACCGAGAGAGAGAGAATCACACACACCACACACACCGAGAGAGAGAGAGAGAGAATCACACACCACACAAACCGAGAGAGAGAGAATCACACACCACACAAACCGAGAGAGAGAGAATCACACACCACACACACAGAGAGAGAGAGAATCACACACCACACACACCGAGAGAGAGAGAGAGAGAATCACACACACCGAGAGAGAGAATCACACACACCACACACCGAGAGAGAGAGAATCATACACACCACACACACCGAGAGAGAGAGAATCACACACCACACACACCGAGAGAGAGAGAATCACACACCACACACACCGAGAGAGAGAGAGAGAATCACACACCTCACGCACCGAGAGAGCGAGTCACACACTCCACCCACACCGACAGAGAGAGAATCACGCACACCACACACACCGAGAGAGAGAGAGAGAGAATCACACACCACACACACCGAGAGAGAGAATCATACACCACACAAACCGAGAGAGAGAGAGAGAGAGAGAGAGAGAGAAACACACATCACACACACCGAGCGAGAATCACACACCACACACACCGAGAGAGAATCACACGCCACACACACCGAGAGAGAAACATGCACCACACACACCGAGAGAGAGAGAGAGAGAGAGAATGACACAACACACACACCGAGAGAGAGAGAATCACACACCACACACTCAGAGAGAGAGAATCACAGACCACACACACCGAGAGAGAGAGAGAGATAGAGAATCACACAACACACACACCGAGAGAGAGAATCACACACCACACACACCGAGAGAGAGAGAGATAGAGAATCACACAATACACACACCGAGAGAGAGAGAGAGATAGAGAATCACACAACACACACACCGAGAGAGAGAGAATCACACACCACACACACCGAGAGAGAATCACACACCACACACCCCGAGGGAGAGAGAATCACACACACCACACACACCGAGAGAGAGAGAATCACAGACCACACACACCGAGAGAGAGAGAGAATCAGACACACCACACACACCGAGAGAGAGAGAATCACAGACCACACACACCGAGAGAGAGATAGAGAATCACACACCACACGCACCGAGAGAGAAAATCACACACACCACACACACCGAGAGAGAGAGAGAGAGAGAGAGAATCACACACACCACACACACCGAGAGAGAGAGAGAATCTCACACACCACACACACCGAGAGAGAATCACACACACCACACACACCGAGAGAGAGAGAATCACACACCACACACCCCGAGAGAGAGAGAATCACACACACCACACACACCGAGAGAGAGAGAATCACACACCACACACACCGAGAGAGAGAATCACAGACCACACACACCGAGAGAGAGATAGAGAATCACACACCACACACACCGAGAGAGAGAATCACACACCACACACACCGAGAGAGAGAGAGATAGAGAATCACACAATACACACACCGAGAGAGAGAGAGAGATAGAGAATCACACAACACACACACCGAGAGAGAGAGAATCACACACCACACACCCCGAGAGAGAGAGAATCACACACACCACACACACCGAGAGAGAGAGAATCACACACCACACACACCGAGAGAGAGAGAGAATCACACACCACACACACCGAGAGAGAGAGAATCACAGACCACACACACCGAGAGAGAGAGAGAATCACACACACCGAGAGAGAGAGAATCACAGACCACACACACCGAGAGAGAGAGAGAGAGAGAGAGAATCACACACACCACACACACCGAGAGAGAGAGAGAGAGAGAGAGAATCACACACACCACACACACCGAGAGAGAGAGAGAGAGAGAGAGAATCACACACACCACACACACCGAGAGAGAGAGAGAATCACACACACCACACACACCGAGAGAGAATCACACACACCACACACACCGAGAGAGAGAGAGAATCACACACACCACACCCACCAAGAGAGAGAGAGAGAATCACACACCACACACACCGAGAGAGAGAGAATCACACACACCACACAAACCGAGAGAGAGAATCACACACACCACACACACCGAGAGAGAGAGAGAGAATCACACACACCACACACACCGAGAGAAAGAGAGAGAGAGAGAATCACACACACCACACACACCGAGAGAGAGAATCACACACCACACACACCGAGAGAGAAAGAGAATCACACACCACACACACCGAGAGAGAGAATCACACACCACACAAACCGAGAGAGAGAGAATCACACACCACACACACCGAGAGAGAGAGAGAATCACACACCACACACACCGAGAGAGAGAATCATACACACCGAGAGAGAGAGAGAGAATTACACACCACACACACCGAGAGAGAGAGAGAATCACACACCACACAGACCGAGAGAGAGAATCATACACACCGAGAGAGAGAGAGAGAATTACACACCACACACACCGAGAGAGAGAGAGAATCACACACCACACACACCGAGAAAGAGAGAGAATCTCACACACCACACACACCGAGAGAGAGAATCACAGACCACACACACCGAGAGAGAGATAGAGAATCACACACCACACACACCGAGAGAGAGAATCACACACCACACACACCGAGAGAGAGAGAGATAGAGAATCACACAATACACACACCGAGAGAGAGAGAGAGATAGAGAATCACACAACACACACACCGAGAGAGAGAGAATCACACACCACACACACCGAGAGAGAATCACACACCACACACCCCGAGAGAGAGAGAATCACACACACCACACACACCGAGAGAGAGAGAATCACACACCACACACCCCGAGAGAGAGCGAGTCACACACTCCACGCACACCGAGAGAGAGAGAATCACACACCACACACACCGAGAGAGAGAGAGAATCACACACCACACACACACCGAGAGAGAGAGAGTGAATCACACAACACACACCGAGAGAGAGAGAGAGAGACTCACACACATCACACACCGAGAGAGAGAGAGAATCACACACCACACAAACCGAGAGAGAGAGAATCACACACACCACACACACAGAGAGAGAGAGAGAATCACACACACCACACACACTGAGAGAGAGAGAGAATCACACACACCACACACACCGAGAGAGAGAGAGAATCACACACACCACACACACCGAGAGAGAGAGAGAGAGAATCACACACACCACACACACCGAGAGAGAGAGAATCACACACACCACACACACTGAGAGAGAATCACACACACCACACACACCGAGAGAGAGAATCTCTCACACCACACAAACCGAGAGAGAAAGAGAGAATCACACACCACACAAACCGAGAGAGAGAATCTCTCACACCACACAAACCGAGAGAGAGAGAGAGAATCACACACCACACAAACCGAGAGAGAGAATTACACACCACACTAACCGAGAGAGAGAGAGAGAATCACACACCACACAAATCAAGAGAGAGAGAGAATCACACACCACACAAACCGAGAGAGAGAACCACACACACCGAGAGAGAGAGAATCACACACCACACAAACCGAGAGAGAGAGAATTACACACAACACTAACCGAGAGAGAGAGAGAGAATCACATACCACACTAACCGAGCGAGAGAGAATCACACACCACACACACCGAGAGAGAGAGAATCACACACCACACACACCGAGAGAGAGAGAGAATCTCACACCACACACACCGAGAGAGAGAGAGAGAGAATCACACACCACACACACCGAGAGAGAGAGAGAATCTCACACCACACACACCGAGAGAGAGAGAGAGAGAATCACACACCACACACACCGAGAGAGAGAGAGAATCACACACCACACACATCGAGAGAGAGAATCACACACCACACACACCAAGAGAGAGAGAGAGAGAGAATCACACACCACACACACCGAGAGAGAGAGAGAGAATCTCACACACACCGAGAGAGAGAGAGAGAGAATCACACACCACACACACCGAGAGAGAGAGAGAGAATCTCACACATCACACCCACCGAGAGAGAGAAAGAGAATCACACACCTAGAGAGAGAGAGAGTCACGCACACCACACCCACCGAGAGAGAGAGAAAGAGAATCACACACCGAGAGAGAGAGAGAATCACACTCCCACACACACCGAGAGAGATAGAATCTCACACACCACACACACCGAGAGAGAGAATCACACACACCACACACACCGAGAGAGAGAGAGAGAGAATCACACACCACACACACACCGAGAGAGAGAGAATCACACACACCACACACGCCGAGAGAGAATCACACACCACACACACCGAGAGAGAGAGAGAGAATCACACACCACACACACAGCGAGAGAGAGAATCACACACCACACACACCGAGAGAGAGAGAATCACACACCACACACACCGAGAGAGAGAGAGAGAGAGAATCACACACCATACACACCGAGAGAGAGAGAATCACACACCACACACACCGAGAGAGAGAGAGAGAGAGAATCACACACCATACACACCGAGAGAGAGAATCACACACCACACACACCGAGAGAGAGAGAATCACACACCACACACACCGAGAGAGAGAGAGAATCACACACCACACACACCGAGAGAGAGAGAGAGAGAGAATCACACACCACACACACCGAGAGAGAGAGAATCACACACCACACACACCGAGAGAGAGAGAGAGAGAGAATCACACACCATACACACCGAGAGAGAGAATCACACACCACACACACCGAGAGAGAGAGAATCACACACCACACACACCGAGAGAGAGAGAGAATCACACACCACACACACCGAGAGAGAGAGAGAGAATTACACACCACACACACCGAGAGAGAGAGAGCGAGAGAGAATCACACAACACACACACCGAGAGAGAGAGAATCACACACCACACACACCGAGAGAGAGAGAGAGAATGACACACCACACAAACCGAGAGAGAGAGAGAATCACACACCACACAAACCGAGAGAGAGAATCACACACACCGAGAGAGAGAGAGACAATCACACACACCACACAGCGAGAGAGAGAGAGAGAGAGAGAGAGAGAGAGAATCATGCACACCACACGCACCGAGAGAGAGAGAGAATCACACACACCACACACACCGAGAGAGAGAGAATCACACACACCACACACACCGAGAGAGAGAGAGAGAATCACACACACCACACACACCGAGAGAGAGAGAATCACACACACCACACACACCACACACACCGAGAGAGAGAATCACACACACCGAGAAAGATAGAATCACACACCACACACACCGAGAGAGAGAGAATCACACACACCACACACATCGAGAGAGAGAGAGAGAGAGAGAGAGAATCACACACCACACACACCGAGAGAGAGAGAGAGAGAGAGAGAAAATCACACACCACACACACCGAGAGAGAGAGAGAAAATCACACACCACACAAACCGAGAGAGAGAATCACACACACCGAGAGAGAGAGAGACAATCACACACACCACACAGCGAGAGAGAGAGAGAGAGAGAGAGAGAGAGAGAGAATCATGCACACCACACACACCGAGAGAGAGAATCACACACACCACACGCACCGAGAGAGAGAGAGAATCACACACACCACACACACCGAGAGAGAGAGAATCACACACACCACACACACCGAGAGAGAGAGAGAGAATCACACACACCACACACACCGAGAGAGAGAGAATCACACACACCACACACACCACACACACCGAGAGAGAGAATCACACACACCGAGAGAGATAGAATCACACACCACACACACCGAGAGAGAGAGAATCACACACACCACACACACCGAGAGAGAGAGAATCACACACACCACACACATCGAGAGAGAGAGAGAGAGAGAGAGAATCACACACCACACACACCGAGAGAGAGAGAGAGAGAGAGAAAATCACACACCACACACACCGAGAGAGAGAGAGAATCACAGACACCACACACACCGAGAGAGAGAGAGAGAGAGAGAAAATCACACACCACACACACCGAGAGAGAGAGAGAGAGAGAGAAAATCACACACCACACACACCGAGAGAGAGAGAGAATCACAGACACCACACACACACCAAGAGAGAGAGAGAATCACACACACCACACACAACGAGAGAGAGAGAACCACACACTCCACGCACACCGAGAGAGAGAGAGATAATCACACACCACACACACCGAGAGAGAGAGAGAGAGAGAGAGAGAGAAAATCACACACCACACACACAGAGAGAGAGAGAATCACACAACACACTCAGCGAGAGAGAGAATCATACACACCGAGAGAGAGAGAATCACACACCACACACCGAGAGAGAGAAAGAATCACACACCACACACACACCGAGAGAGCGAGTATCACACACCACACACACCGAGAGAGAGAGATTGAGAATCATACACACCACACACACCGAGAGAGAGAGAGAGAGAGAATCTCTCACACCACACACACACACAGAGAATCTCTCACACCACACACGCCGAGAGAGAGAATCACACACCGAGAGAGAGAGAGAATCACACACCACACACACCGAGAGAGATAGAATCTCACACACCACACACACCGAGAGAATGAATCACACACTACACACACCGAGAGAGAGAGAATCACACACCCCACACACCGAGAAAGAGAGAATCACACACCACACAAACCGAGAGAGAGAATCACACACACCACACACACCGAGAGAGAGAGAATCACACACACCACACACACCGAGAGAGAGAGAGAGAGAGAGAGAGAGAGAATCACACACACCGAGAGAGAGCATCACACACCACACAAACCGAGAAAGAGAGAGAGAATCACACACCACACTAACCGAGAGAGATAGAATCTCACACACCACACACACCGATCGTGAGAGAACCACACACACCGAGAGAGAGAGAGAATCTCACACCACACACACCGAGAGAGAGAGAGAGAACCACATACACACACAGCGAGAGCGAGATAGAATCACACTCTACACAAACCGAGCGAGAGAATCACACACACCGAGAGAGCGAGAGAATCACACAAACCACATACACCGAGAGAGAGAATCACACACACCACACCCACCGAGAGAGAGAATCAACCACACCACACACACCGAGAGGAAATCTCACACACCACACACACCGAGAGAGAGCGAGAATCACAAACCACACACACCGAGAGTGAGAGAGAACCACATACACCGAGAGAGAGAGAATCTCACACACCACACACACCAACAGAGAGAGAATCTCACACCACACACACCGAGAGAGAGAGAGAATCACGCACACCACACATACCGAGAGAGAGAGAGAGAATCTCACACACCACACACACCGACAGCGAGCGAGAGAACCACACTCACCGACTGAGAGAGAATCACGCACACCACACACACCGAGAGAGAGAGAGAGAGAATCAGACACCACACACACCGACAACGAGCGAGAGAACCACACTCACAGACTGAGAGAGAATCACACACACCACACACACCGAGAGAAAGACAGAGAATCTCACACACCACACACACCGAGAGAGAGAATCACACACACCACACACCGAGAGAGAGAGAATCACACACCGAGAGAGAGAGAGAGAGAATCACACACCACACACACCGAGAGAGAGAATCTCACACACCACACACACCGAGAGAGAGAGAGAGAATCACACACACCACACACACCGAGAGAGAGAGAATCACACACCACACACACCGAGAGAGAGAGAGAGAATCACACACCACACACACCGAGAGAGAGAGAGAGAATCACACACACCACACAAACCGAGAGAGAGAGAGAGAATCACACACACCACACATACCGAGAGAGAGAGAGAGAGAGAATCACACACACCGCACACACCGAGAGAGAGAGAATCACACACCACACACACCGAGAGAGAGAATCTCACACACCACACACACCGAGAGAGAGAGAGAGAATCACACACACCACACACACCGAGAGAGAGACAGAGAATCTCACACACCGAGAGAGAGACAGAGAGAGAGAATCACACACACCACACACACCGAGAGAGAGAATCACACACCACACATACCGAGAGCGAGAATCACACACCACACACACCGAGAGAGAGAATCACACACCACACAAACCGAGAGAGAGAGAATCACACACCACACACACCGAGAGAGAGAGAGAATCACACACCACACACACCGAGAGAGAGAGAATCACACACACCACACAAACCGAGAGAGAGAATCACACACACCACACACACCGAGAGAGAGAGAGAGAATCACACACACCACACACACCGAGAGAAAGAGAGAGAGAGAGAATTACACACACCAGACACACCGAGAGAGAGAATCACACACCACACACACCGAGAGAGAAAGAGAATCACACACCACACACACCGAGAGAGAGAATCACACACCACACAAACCGAGAGAGAGAGAATCACACACCACACACACCGAGAGAGAGAGAGAATCACACACCACACACACCGAGAGAGAGAATCATACACACCGAGAGAGAGAGAGAGAATTACACACCACACACACCGAGAGAGAGAGAGAATCACACACCACACAGACCGAGAGAGAGAATCATACACACCGAGAGAGAGAGAGAATCTCACACACCACACACACCGAGAGAGAGAATCTCACACCACACACACCGAGAGAGAGAGAGAGAGAATCTCACACACCACACACACCGAGAGAGAGAATCTCACACCACACACACCGAGAGAGAGAGAGAGAGAATCTCACACACCCCACACACCGAGAGAGAGAGAGAATCACACACACCACACACACCGAGAGAGAATCAAACACCACACAAACCGAGAGAGAGAATCACACACCACACACACCGAGAGAGAGAGAATCACACACCACACACCGAGAGAGAGAAAGAATCACACACCACACACACCGAGAGAGAGAGTATCACACACCACACACACCGACAGAGAGAGAACCACACACCACACAAACCGAGAGAGAGAGAGAATCACACACCACATCAACCGAGAGAGAGAGAGAGAATCACACACCACACACACCGAGAGAGAGAGACAGAGAGAGAATCATACACACCACACACACCGAGAGAGAGAGATTGAGAATCATACACACTACACCGATCGAGAGAGAAAGAGAGAGAGAATCATACACCACACACACCGAGAGAGAGAATCACACACCGAGAGAGAGAGAGAATCACACACCACACACACCGAGAGAGAGAGAGAGAATCACACACCACACACACCGAGAGAGAGAATCACACACCACACACACCGAGAGAGAGAATCACACACCACACACACCGAGAGAGAGAATCACACACCGAGAGAGAGAGAGAATCACACACCACACACACCGAGAGAGAGAGAGAATCACACACCACGCACACCGAGAGAGAGAGAGAGAATCATACACTACACACAAACACCGAGAGAGAGAATCACACACTACACACACACACCGAGAGAGAGGGAAACACACACCACACACACCGAGAGAGAGAGAGAGAGAGAGAGAAAGAGAACCACACATCACACACACCGAGAGAGGGAGACTCACACACCACACACACCGAGAGAGAGAGAGAGAGAATCACACACCACACACACCGAGAGAAAGAGAGAATCACACACCACACGCACCGAGAGAGAAAATCACACACACCACATACACCGAGAGAGAGAGAGAGAGAGAGAGAATCACACACACCACACACACCGAGAGAGAGAGATTGAGAATCATACACACCACACACACCGAGAGAGAGAGAGAGAGAGAATCTCTCACACCACACACACACACAGAGAATCTCTCACACCACACACGCCGAGAGAGAGAATCACACACCGAGAGAGAGAGAGAATCACACACCACACACACCGAGAGAGATAGAATCTCACACACCACACACACCGAGAGAATGAATCACACACTACACACACCGAGAGAGAGAGAATCACACACCCCACACACCGAGAAAGAGAGAATCACACACCACACAAACCGAGAGAGAGAATCACACACACCACACACACCGAGAGAGAGAGAATCACACACACCACACACACCGAGAGAGAGAGAGAGAGAGAGAGAGAGAGAATCACACACACCGAGAGAGAGCATCACACACCACACAAACCGAGAAAGAGAGAGAGAATCACACACCACACTAACCGAGAGAGATAGAATCTCACACACCACACACACCGATCGTGAGAGAACCACACACACCGAGAGAGAGAGAGAATCTCACACCACACACACCGAGAGAGAGAGAGAGAACCACATACACACACAGCGAGAGCGAGATAGAATCACACTCTACACAAACCGAGCGAGAGAATCACACACACCGAGAGAGCGAGAGAATCACACAAACCACATACACCGAGAGAGAGAATCACACACACCACACCCACCGAGAGAGAGAATCAACCACACCACACACACCGAGAGGAAATCTCACACACCACACACACCGAGAGAGAGAGAATCACAAACCACACACACCGAGAGTGAGAGAGAACCACATACACCGAGAGAGAGAGAATCTCACACACCACACACACCAACAGAGAGAGAATCTCACACCACACACACCGAGAGAGAGAGAGAATCACGCACACCACACATACCGAGAGAGAGAGAGAGAATCTCACACACCACACACACCGACAGCGAGCGAGAGAACCACACTCACCGACTGAGAGAGAATCACGCACACCACACACACCGAGAGAGAGAGAGAGAGAATCAGACACCACACACACCGACAACGAGCGAGAGAACCACACTCACAGACTGAGAGAGAATCACACACACCACACACACCGAGAGAAAGACAGAGAATCTCACACACCACACACACCGAGAGAGAGAATCACACACACCACACACCGAGAGAGAGAGAATCACACACCGAGAGAGAGAGAGAGAGAATCACACACCACACACACCGAGAGAGAGAATCTCACACACCACACACACCGAGAGAGAGAGAGAGAATCACACACACCACACACACCGAGAGAGAGAGAATCACACACCACACACACCGAGAGAGAGAGAGAATCACACACCACACACACCGAGAGAGAGAGAGAGAATCACACACACCACACAAACCGAGAGAGAGAGAGAGAATCACACACACCACACATACCGAGAGAGAGAGAGAGAGAGAATCACACACACCGCACACACCGAGAGAGAGAGAATCACACACCACACACACCGAGAGAGAGAATCTCACACACCACACACACCGAGAGAGAGAGAGAGAATCACACACACCACACACACCGAGAGAGAGACAGAGAATCTCACACACCGAGAGAGAGACAGAGAGAGAGAATCACACACACCACACACACCGAGAGAGAGAATCACACACCACACATACCGAGAGCGAGAATCACACACCACACACACCGAGAGAGAGAATCACACACCACACAAACCGAGAGAGAGAGAATCACACACCACACACACCGAGAGAGAGAGACAGAGAGAGAATCATACACACCACACACACCGAGAGAGAGAGATTGAGAATCATACACACTACACCGATCGAGAGAGAAAGAGAGAGAGAATCATACACCACACACACCGAGAGAGAGAATCACACACCGAGAGAGAGAGAGAATCACACACCACACACACCGAGAGAGAGAGAGAGAATCACACACCACACACACCGAGAGAGAGAATCACACACCACACACACCGAGAGAGAGAATCACACACCACACACACCGAGAGAGAGAATCACACACCGAGAGAGAGAGAGAATCACACACCACACACACCGAGAGAGAGAGAGAATCACACACCACGCACACCGAGAGAGAGAGAGAGAATCATACACTACACACAAACACCGAGAGAGAGAATCACACACTACACACACACACCGAGAGAGAGGGAAACACACACCACACACACCGAGAGAGAGAGAGAGAGAGAGAGAAAGAGAACCACACATCACACACACCGAGAGAGGGAGACTCACACACCACACACACCGAGAGAGAGAGAGAGAGAATCACACACCACACACACCGAGAGAAAGAGAGAATCACACACCACACGCACCGAGAGAGAAAATCACACACACCACATACACCGAGAGAGAGAGAGAGAGAGAGAGAATCACACACACCACACACACCGAGAGAGAGAGATTGAGAATCATACACACCACACACACCGAGAGAGAGAGAGAGAGAGAATCTCTCACACCACACACACACACAGAGAATCTCTCACACCACACACGCCGAGAGAGAGAATCACACACCGAGAGAGAGAGAGAATCACACACCACACACACCGAGAGAGATAGAATCTCACACACCACACACACCGAGAGAATGAATCACACACTACACACACCGAGAGAGAGAGAATCACACACCCCACACACCGAGAAAGAGAGAATCACACACCACACAAACCGAGAGAGAGAATCACACACACCACACACACCGAGAGAGAGAGAATCACACACACCACACACACCGAGAGAGAGAGAGAGAGAGAGAGAGAGAGAATCACACACACCGAGAGAGAGCATCACACACCACACAAACCGAGAAAGAGAGAGAGAATCACACACCACACTAACCGAGAGAGATAGAATCTCACACACCACACACACCGATCGTGAGAGAACCACACACACCGAGAGAGAGAGAGAATCTCACACCACACACACCGAGAGAGAGAGAGAGAACCACATACACACACAGCGAGAGCGAGATAGAATCACACTCTACACAAACCGAGCGAGAGAATCACACACACCGAGAGAGCGAGAGAATCACACAAACCACATACACCGAGAGAGAGAATCACACACACCACACCCACCGAGAGAGAGAATCAACCACACCACACACACCGAGAGGAAATCTCACACACCACACACACCGAGAGAGAGAGAATCACAAACCACACACACCGAGAGTGAGAGAGAACCACATACACCGAGAGAGAGAGAATCTCACACACCACACACACCAACAGAGAGAGAATCTCACACCACACACACCGAGAGAGAGAGAGAATCACGCACACCACACATACCGAGAGAGAGAGAGAGAATCTCACACACCACACACACCGACAGCGAGCGAGAGAACCACACTCACCGACTGAGAGAGAATCACGCACACCACACACACCGAGAGAGAGAGAGAGAGAATCAGACACCACACACACCGACAACGAGCGAGAGAACCACACTCACAGACTGAGAGAGAATCACACACACCACACACACCGAGAGAAAGACAGAGAATCTCACACACCACACACACCGAGAGAGAGAATCACACACACCACACACCGAGAGAGAGAGAATCACACACCGAGAGAGAGAGAGAGAGAATCACACACCACACACACCGAGAGAGAGAATCTCACACACCACACACACCGAGAGAGAGAGAGAGAATCACACACACCACACACACCGAGAGAGAGAGAATCACACACCACACACACCGAGAGAGAGAGAGAATCACACACCACACACACCGAGAGAGAGAGAGAGAATCACACACACCACACAAACCGAGAGAGAGAGAGAGAATCACACACACCACACATACCGAGAGAGAGAGAGAGAGAGAATCACACACACCGCACACACCGAGAGAGAGAGAATCACACACCACACACACCGAGAGAGAGAATCTCACACACCACACACACCGAGAGAGAGAGAGAGAATCACACACACCACACACACCGAGAGAGAGACAGAGAATCTCACACACCGAGAGAGAGACAGAGAGAGAGAATCACACACACCACACACACCGAGAGAGAGAATCACACACCACACATACCGAGAGCGAGAATCACACACCACACACACCGAGAGAGAGAATCACACACCACACAAACCGAGAGAGAGAGAATCACACACCACACACACCGAGAGAGAGAGAGAATCACACACCACACACACCGAGAGAGAGAGAATCACACACACCACACAAACCGAGAGAGAGAATCACACACACCACACACACCGAGAGAGAGAGAGAGAATCACACACACCACACACACCGAGAGAAAGAGAGAGAGAGAGAATTACACACACCACACACACCGAGAGAGAGAATCACACACCACACACACCGAGAGAGAAAGAGAATCACACACCACACACACCGAGAGAGAGAATCACACACCACACAAACCGAGAGAGAGAGAATCACACACCACACACACCGAGAGAGAGAGAGAATCACACACCACACACACCGAGAGAGAGAATCATACACACCGAGAGAGAGAGAGAGAATTACACACCACACACACCGAGAGAGAGAGAGAATCACACACCACACAGACCGAGAGAGAGAATCATACACACCGAGAGAGAGAGAGAATCTCACACACCACACACACCGAGAGAGAGAATCTCACACCACACACACCGAGAGAGAGAGAGAGAGAATCTCACACACCACACACACCGAGAGAGAGAATCTCACACCACACACACCGAGAGAGAGAGAGAGAGAATCTCACACACCCCACACACCGAGAGAGAGAGAGAATCACACACACCACACACACCGAGAGAGAGAATCAAACACCACACAAACCGAGAGAGAGAATCACACACCACACACACCGAGAGAGAGAGAATCACACACCACACACCGAGAGAGAGAAAGAATCACACACCACACACACCGAGAGAGAGAGTATCACACACCACACACACCGACAGAGAGAGAACCACACACCACACAAACCGAGAGAGAGAGAGAATCACACACCACATCAACCGAGAGAGAGAGAGAGAATCACACACCACACACACCGAGAGAGAGAGACAGAGAGAGAATCATACACACCACACACACCGAGAGAGAGAGATTGAGAATCATACACACTACACCGATCGAGAGAGAAAGAGAGAGAGAATCATACACCACACACACCGAGAGAGAGAATCACACACCGAGAGAGAGAGAGAATCACACACCACACACACCGAGAGAGAGAGAGAGAATCACACACCACACACACCGAGAGAGAGAATCACACACCACACACACCGAGAGAGAGAATCACACACCACACACACCGAGAGAGAGAATCACACACCGAGAGAGAGAGAGAATCACACAACACACACACCGAGAGAGAGAGAGAATCACACACCACGCACACCGAGAGAGAGAGAGAGAATCATACACTACACACAAACACCGAGAGAGAGAATCACACACTACACACACACACCGAGAGAGAGGGAAACACACACCACACACACCGAGAGAGAGAGAGAGAGAGAGAGAAAGAGAACCACACATCACACACACCGAGAGAGGGAGACTCACACACCACACACACCGAGAGAGAGAGAGAGAGAATCACACACCACACACACCGAGAGAAAGAGAGAATCACACACCACACGCACCGAGAGAGAAAATCACACACACCACACACACCGAGAGAGAGAGAGAGAGAGAGAGAATCACACACACCACACACACCGAGAGAGAGAGAGAATCACACACACCACACACACCGAGAGAGAATCACACACACCACACACACCGAGAGAGAGAGAGAATCACACACACCACACCCACCAAGAGAGAGAGAGAGAATCACAGACACCGAGAGAGAGAATCACGCACCACATAAACCGAGGGAGAGAGAGAATCACACACCACACAAACCGAGAGAGAGAGAATCACACACCACACACACAGAGAGAGAGAGAATCACACACCACACACACCGAGAGAGAGAGAGAGAGAGAATCACACACACCGAGAGAGAGAATCACACACACCACACACCGAGAGAGAGAGAATCATACACACCACACACACCGAGAGAGAGTGAGAGAGAATCACACACCACACACACCGAGAGAGAGAGAATCACACACCACACACACCGAGAGAGAGAGAGAGAATCACACACCTCACGCACCGAGAGAGCGAGTCACACACTCCACCCACACCGACAGAGAGAGAATCACGCACACCACACACACCGAGAGAGAGAGAGAGAATCACACACCACACACACCGAGAGAGAGAATCATACACCACACACACCGAGAGAGAGAGAGAGAGAGAGAGAGAGAGAGAGAAACACACATCACACACACCGAGCGAGAATCACACGCCACACACACCGAGAGAGAAACATGCACCACACACACCGAGAGAGAGAGAGAGAGAGAGAATGACACAACACACACACCGAGAGAGAGAGAATCACACATCACACACTCCGAGAGAGAGAATCACAGACCACACACACCGAGAGAGAGAGAGATAGAGAATCACACAACACACACACCGAGAGAGAGAGAATCACACACCACACACACCGAGAGAGAATCACACACCACACACCCCGAGAGAGAGAGAATCACACACACCACACACACCGAGAGAGAGAGAATCACACACCACACACACCGAGAGAGAGAATCACAGACCACACACACCGAGAGAGAGATAGAGAATCACACACCACACACACCGAGAGAGAGAATCACACACCACACACACCGAGAGAGAGAGAGAATCACACACCACACACACCGAGAGAGAGAGAATCACACACACCACACACACCGAGAGAGAGAGAATCACACACACCACACACACCGAGAGAGAGAGAATCACACACCACACACACCGAGAGAGAGAGAATCACACACCACACACACCGAGAGAGAGAGAATCACACACACCACACACACCGAGAGAGAGAGAGAGATAGAGAATCACACAACACACACACCGAGAGAGAGAGAATCACACACCACACACACCGAGAGAGAATCACACACCACACACCCCGAGAGAGAGAGAATCACACACACCACACACACCGAGAGAGAGAGAATCATACACCACACACACCGAGAGAGAGAGAGAATCACACACCACACACACCGAGAGAGAGAGAGAATCACACATCACACATACCGAGAGAGAGAGAGAATCACACACCACACACACCGAGAGAGAGAGAATCACACACACCACACACACCGAGAGAGAGAGAGAGAGAGAATCACACAATACACACACCGAGAGAGAGAGAGAGATAGAGAATCACACAACACACACACCGAGAGAGAGAGAATCACACACCACACACACCGAGAGAGAATCACACACCACACACCCCGAGAGAGAGAGAATCACACACACCACACACACCGAGAGAGAGAGAATCACACACCACACACACCGAGAGAGAGAGAGAATCACACACCACACACACCGAGAGAGAGAGAGAGAATCACACACCACACACACCGAGAGAGAGAATCACACACCACACACACCGAGAGAGAGAATCACACACCACACACACCGAGAGAGAGAATCACACACCACACACACCGAGAGAGAGAATCACACACCGAGAGAGAGAGAGAATCACACACCACGCACACCGAGAGAGAGAGAGAGAATCATACACTACACACACACACCGAGAGAGAGGGAAACACACACCACACACACCGAGAGAGAGAGAGAGAGAGAGAGAAAGAGAACCACACATCACACACACCGAGAGAGGGAGACTCACACACCACACACACCGAGAGAGAGAGAGAGAGAATCACACACCACACACACCGAGAGAAAGAGAGAATCACACACCACACGCACCGAGAGAGAAAATCACACACACCACACACACCGAGAGAGAGAGAGAGAGAGAGAGAGAGAGAGAGAATCACACACACCACACACACCGAGAGAGAGAGAGAGAATCACACACACCACACACACCGAGAGAGAATCACACACACCACACACACCGAGAGAGAGAGAGAATCACACACACCACACCCACCAAGAGAGAGAGAGAGAATCACAGACACCGAGAGAGAGAATCACACACCACACAAACCGAGAGAGAGAATCACACACCACACAAACCGAGAGAGAGAATCACACACTACACACACCGAGAGAGAGGGAATCACACACCACACTTACCGAGAGAGAGAGAGAGAGAATCTCACACCACACACACCGAGAGAGAGAGAGAGAGAATCACACACACACCACACACCGAGAGGGAGAAAATCATACACACCACACACCACACACACCAAGAGTGAGAGAGAGAGAGAGAATCTCTCACACCACACACACCGAGAGAGAGAGAATCACACACCACACACACCGAGAGAGAGAGAGAGAGAATCACACACTACACACACACCGAGAGAGAGAGAATCACACACCACACACACACCGCGAGAGAGGGAAACACACACACCACACACACCGAGAGAGACAGAATCACACACACCACACATACCGAGAGAATCACACACAACACACACAGCGAGTGGGAGAATCACACACACCGACAGAGAGAGAATCACACACCACACACACCGAGAGAGAATCACACACACCACACACACCGAGAGAGAGAGAGAATCACACACACCACACCCACCAAGAGAGAGAGAGAGAATCACAGACACCGAGAGAGAGAATTACATAGCACACACACCGAGAGAGAGAATCACGCACCACATAAACCGAGGGAGAGAGAGAGAATCACACACCACACAAACCGAGAGAGAGAATCACACACCACACAAACCGAGAGAGAGAATCACACACTACACACACCGAGAGAGAGGGAATCACACACCACACTTACCGAGAGAGAGAGAGAGAGAATCTCACACCACACACACCGAGAGAGAGAGAGAGAGAATCACACACACACCACACACCGAGAGGGAGAAAATCATACACACCACACACCACACACACCAAGAGTGAGAGAGAGAGAGAGAATCTCTCACACCACACACACCGAGAGAGAGAGAATCACACACCACACACACCGAGAGAGAGAGAGAGAGAATCACACACTACACACACACCGAGAGAGAGCGAATCACACACCACACACACACCGCGAGAGAGGGAAACACACACACCACACACACCGAGAGAGACAGAATCACACACACCACACATACCGAGAGAATCACACACAACACACACAGCGAGTGGGAGAATCACACACACCGACAGAGAGAGAATCACACACCACACACACCGAGAGAGAGAATCACACACACCACACACCGAGAGAGAGAGAATCACACACCGAGAGAGAGAGAGAGAGAGAGAATCACACACCACACACACCGAGAGAGAGAGAGGGAGACTCACACACCACACACACCGAGAGAGAGAGAGAGAATCACGCATATCACACACCGAGAGAGAGAGAATTGCACACCACACACACCGAGAGAGAGAGAGGATCACACACCACACACACCGAGAGAAAGAATCACACACACCACACACACCGAGAGAGAGAGAGAATCACACACGCCACACACACCGAGAGAGAGAGAGAGAATCACACACACCACACACACCGAGAGAGAATCACACACACCACACACACCGAGAGAGAGAGAATCACACACACCGAGAGAGAGTGAGAGAATCACACACACCACACAAACCGAGAGAGAGAGAGAATCACACACACCACACACACCGAGAGAGAGAATCACACACCACACAAACCGAAAGAGATAGATTCAGAATCATACACACCACACACACCGAGAGAGAATCACACACCACACAAACCGAGAGAGGGAGAATCACACACCACACACACCGAGAGAGAGAGAGAGAATCTCACACACACCGAGAGAGAGAGAGAGAATCACACACCACACACACCGAGAGGGAGAGAAAGAGAATCACACACCGAGAGAGGGAGAGAATCACACACACCACACACACCGAGAGAGAGAGAGAGAATCACAAACCACACACACCGAGAGAGAGAGAATCTCACACCACACACACCGAGAGAGAGAGAGAGAATCACACACACCACACACACACCGAGAGAGAGAGCATCACACACACCACACACACCGAGAGAGAGAGAATCGCACACAACACACACCGAGAGAGAGAGAGAGAACCACACACAGCGAGAGAGAGAATCACACACACCGACAGATTGAGCAAGTCACACACTGCACGCACAGCGAGAGAGAGAGAATCTCACACACCACACACACCGAGAGAGAGAGAATCTCACACACCACACACACCGAGAGAGAGAGAGAATCACACACCACACACACCGAGAGAGAGAGAATCACACACCACATACACCGAGAGAGAGAGAATCACACACACCACACACACCAAGAGAGAGAGAGAATCACACACACCGACAGAGAGAGCAAGTCACACACTGCACGCACAGCGAGAGAGAGAGAATCACACACCACACACACCGAGAGAGAGAGAATCTCACACACCACACACACCAAGAGAGAGAATCACACACACCGACAGAGAGAGCGAGTCACACACTCCACGCACACCGAGAGAGAGAGAATCACACACCACACACACCGAGAGAGAGAGAGAATCACACACCACACACACCGAGAGAGAGAGAGAATCACACACCACACACACCGAGAGAGAGAGTGAATCACACAACACACACCGAGAGAGAGAGAGAGAAACTCACACACATCACACACCGAGAGAGAGAGAGAATCACACACACCACACACACCGAGAGAGAATCACACACCACACACACCGAGAGAGAGAGAGAGAATCACACACCACACACCGAGAGAGAGAGAGAATCACACACCACACAAACCGAGAGAGAGAGAATCACACACACCACACACACCGAGAGAGAGAGAGAATCACACACACCACACACACCGAGAGAGAGAGAGAATCACACACACCACACACACCGAGAGAGAGAAAGAGAATCACACACACCACACACACCGAGAGAGAATCACACACCACACACACCGAGAGAGAGAGAGAGAATCACACACCACACACCGAGAGAGAGAGAGAATCACACACACCGACAGAGTGAGAATCACACACACCACACCGAGAGAGAAAGAGAGAGAGAGAGAATCATACACACCACACACACCGAGAGAGAGAGAATCACACACACCACACGCACCAAGAGAGAGAGAATCACACACACCACACACACCGAGAGAGAGAGAATCACACACCACACAAACCGAGAGAGAGAGAATTACACACAACACTAACCGAGAGAGAGAGAGAGAGAATCACATACCACACTAACCGAGCGAGAGAGAATCACACACCACACACACCGAGAGAGAGAGAATCACACACCACACACACCGAGAGAGAGAGAGAGAGAGAGAATCACACACCACACACACCGAGAGAGAGAGAGAATCACACACCACACACACCGAGAGAGAGAGAGAATCACACACCACATACACCGAGAGAGAGAGAATCTCACACCACACACACCGAGAGAGAGAGAGAATCACACACCACACACACCGAGAGAGAGAGAGAATCACACACCACACACATCGAGAGAGAGAATCACACACCACACACACCAAGAGAGAGAGAGAGAGAGAATCACACACCACACACACCGAGAGAGAGAGAGAGAATCTCTCACACACCGAGAGAGAGAGAGAGAATCACACACCACACACATCGAGAGAGAGAGAGAGAGAGAGAGAATCACACACCACACACACCGAGAGAGGGAGAGAATCTCACACACCACACCCACCGAGAGAGAGAGAAAGAGAATCACACACCTAGAGAGAGAGAGAATCACGCACACCACATCCACCGAGAGAGAGAGAAAGAGAATCACACACCGAGAGAGAGAGAGAATCACACACACCACACACACCGAGAGAGAGAGAGAGAATCACACACCACACACACCGAGAGAGAGAGAATCACACACACCACACACAGCGAGAGAGAGAGAGAGACTCACACACATCACACACCGAGAGAGAGAGAGAATCACACACACCACACACACCGAGAGAGAGAGAGAGACTCACACACATCACACACCGAGAGAGAGAGAGAATCACACACACCACACACACCGAGAGAGAATCACACACCACACACCGAGAGAGAGAGAGAATCACACACCACACAAACCGAGAGAGAGAGAATCACACACACCACACACACCGAGAGAGAGAGAGAATCACACACACCACACACACCGAGAGAGAGAGAGAATCACACACACCACACACACCGAGAGAGAGAGAGAGAATCACACACACCACACACACCGAGAGAGAATCACACACCACACACACCGAGAGAGAGAGAGAGAATCACACACCACACACCGAGAGAGAGAGAGAATCACACACACCGACAGTGAGAATCACACACACCACACCGAGAGAGAAAGAGAGAGAGAGAGAATCATACACACCACACACACCGAGAGAGAGAGAATCACACACACCACACGCACCGAGAGAGAGAGAATCACACACACCACACACACCACACACACCGAGAGAGAGAGAATCACACACCACACAAACCGAGAGAGAGAGAATTACACACAACACTAACCGAGAGAGAGAGAGAGAGAATCACATACCACACTAACCGAGCGAGAGAGAATCACACACCACACACACCGAGAGAGAGAGAATCACACACCACACACACCGAGAGAGAGAGAGAGAGAGAATCACACACCACACACACCGAGAGAGAGAGAGAATCACACACCACACACACCGAGAGAGAGAGAGAATCACACACCACACACACCGAGAGAGAGAGAGAGAATCTCACACCACACACACCGAGAGAGAGAGAGAGAGAGAATCACACACCACACACACCGAGAGAGAGAGAGAATCACACACCACACACATCGAGAGAGAGAATCACACACCACACACACCAAGAGAGAGAGAGAGAGAGAATCACACACCACACACACCGAGAGAGAGAGAGAGAATCTCTCACACACCGAGAGAGAGAGAGAGAGAGAGAGAATCACACACCACACACATCGAGAGAGAGAGAGAGAGAGAGAGAGAATCACACACCACACACACCGAGAGAGGGAGAGAATCTCACACACCACACCCACCGAGAGAGAGAGAAAGAGAATCACGCACACCACATCCACCGAGAGAGAGAGAAAGAGAATCACACACCGAGAGAGAGAGAGAATCACACACACCACACACACCGAGAGAGAGAGAGAGAATCACACACCACACACACCGAGAGAGAGAGAATCACACACACCACACACGCCGAGAGAGAATCACACACCACACACACCGAGGAGAGAGAATCACACACCAAACACACCGAGAGAGAGAGAATCACACACCACACACACCGAGAGAGAGAGAGAGAGAATCACACACCATACACACCGAGAGAGAGAGAATCACACACCACACACACCGAGAGAGAGAGAATCACACACCACACACACCGAGAGAGAGAATCACACACCACACACACCAAGAGAGAGAGAGAGAGAGAATCACACACCACACACACCGAGAGAGAGAGAGAGAATCTCTCACACACCGAGAGAGAGAGAGAGAGAGAGAATCACACACCACACACATCGAGAGAGAGAGAGAGAGAGAGAGAATCACACACCACACACACCGAGAGAGGGAGAGAATCTCACACACCACACCCACCGAGAGAGAGAGAAAGAGAATGACACACCTAGAGAGAGAGAGAATCACGCACACCACATCCACCGAGAGAGAGAGAAAGAGAATCACACACCGAGAGAGAGAGAGAATCACACACACCACACACACCGAGAGAGACAGAGAGAATCACACACCACACACACCGAGAGAGAGAGAATCACACACACCACACACAGCGAGTGAGAGAATCACACACACCACACACACCGAGAGAGAGAGAGAGAATCACACACCACACACACAGCGAGAGAGAGAATCACACACCAAACACACCGAGAGAGAGAGAATCACACACCACACACACCGAGAGAGAGAGAGAGAGAATCACACACCATACACACCGAGAGAGAGAGAATCACACACCACACACACCGAGAGAGAGAGAATCACACACCACACACACCGAGAGAGAGAGAATCACACACCACACACACCGAGAGAGAGAGAGAGAGAATCACACACCACACACACCGAGAGAGAGAGAGAATCACACACCACACACACCAAGAGAGAGAATTACACACCACACACACCGAGAGAGAGAGAGCGAGAGAGAATCACACAACACACACACCGAGAGAGAGAGAGAGAGAGAATCACACACCACACAAACCGAGAGAGAGAGAGAGAATTACACACACCACACACACCGAGAGAGTCTCTCACACCACACAAACCGAGAGAGAGAGAGAGAGAATGACACACCACACAAACCGAGAGAGAGAGAGAATCACACACCACACAAACCGAGAGAGAGAATTACACACACCACACACACCGAGAGAGTCTCTCACACCACACAAACCGAGAGAGAGAGAGAGAGAATCACACACCACACACACCGAGAGAGAGAGAGAATCACACACCACACATACCGAGAGAGAGAGAGAATCACACACCACACAAACCGAGAGAGAGAATCACACACACCGAGAGAGAGAGAGACAATCACACACACCACACAGCGAGAGAGAGAGAGAGAGAGAGAATCATGCACACCACACACACCGAGAGAGAAAGAGAATCACACACACCACACACCGAGAGAGAGAGAGAATCACACACCACACAAACCGAGAGAGAGAATCACACACACCACACACCGAGAGAGAGAGAGAGAATCATGCACACCACACACACCGAGAGAGAGAGAGAATCACACACACCACGCACACCGAGAGAGAGAGAGAGAGAGAATCATACACACCACACACACCGTGAGAGAGAGAATCACACACACCGAGAGAGAGAGAGAGAGAATCACACACACCACACACACCGAGAGAGAGAGAGAATCATACACACCACACACACCGAGAGAGAGAATCTCACACACCACACAAACCGAGAGAGAGAGAGAGAATCACACACCACACAAACCGAGAGAGAGAGAATTACACACCACACTAACCGAGAGAGAGAGAGAATCACACACCACACACACCGAGAGAGAGAGAATTGCACACCACACACACCGAGAGAGAGAGAGGATCACACACCACACACACCGAGAGAAAGAGAGAATCACACACCACACACACCGAGAGAGAGAATCACACACACCACACACACCGAGAGAGAGAGAGAGAGAGAATCACACACACCACACACACCGAGAGAGAATCACACACACCACACACACCGAGAGAGAGAGAATCACACACACCGAGAGAGAGAGAGAATCACACACGCCACACACACCGAGAGAGAGAGAGAGAGAGAATCACACACACCACACACACCGAGAGAGAATCACACACACCACACACACCGAGAGAGAGAGAATCACACACACCGAGAGAGAGTGAGAGAATCACACACACCACACAAACCGAGAGAGAGAGAGAATCACACACCACACACACCGAGAGAGAGAATCACACACCACACAAACCGAAAGAGATAGATTCAGAATCATACACACCACACACACCGAGAGAGAATCACACACCACACAAACCGAGAGAGGGAGAATCACACACCACACACACCGAGAGAGAGAGAGAGAATCTCACACACACCGAGAGAGAGAGAGAGAATCACACACCACACACACCGAGAGGGAGAGAAAGAGAATCACACACCGAGAGAGGGAAAGAATCACACACACCACACACACCGAGAGAGAGAGAGAGAATCACAAACCACACACACCGAGAGAGAGAGAATCTCACACCACACACACCGAGAGAGAGAGAGAGAATCACACACACCACACACGCACTGAGAGAGAGAGCATCACACACACCACACACACCGAGAGAGAGAGAATCGCACACAACACACACCGAGAGAGAGAGAGAGAACCACACACACCACACACAGCGAGAGAGAGAATCACACACACCGACAGATTGAGTAAGTCACACACTGCACGCACAGCGAGAGAGAGAGAATCACACACACCACACACACCGAGAGAGAGAGAATCTCACACACCACACACACCGAGAGAGAGAGAATCACACACACCAACAGAGAGAGCAAGTCACACACTGCACGCACAGCGAGAGAGAGAGAATCACACACCACACACACCGAGAGAGAGAGAATCTCACACACCACACACACCAAGAGAGAGAGAATCACACACACCGACAGAGAGAGCGAGTCACACACTCCACGCACACCGAGAGAGAGAGAATCACACACCACACACACCGAGAGAGAGAGAGAATCACACACCACACACACCGAGAGAGAGAGAGAATCACACACCACACACACCGAGAGAGAGAGAGAGTGAATCACACAACACACACAGAGAGAGAGAGAGAGAGAGACTCACACACATCACACACCGAGAGAGAGAGAGAATCACACACACCACACACACCGAGAGAGAATCACACACCACACACACCGAGAGAGAGAGAGAATCACACACCACACACCGAGAAAGAGAGAGAATCACACACCACACAAACCGAGAGAGAGAGAATCACACACACCACACACACCGAGAGAGAGAGAGAATCACACACACCACACACACCGAGAGAGAGAGAGAATCACACACACCACACACACCGAGAGAGAGAGAGAGAATCACACACACCACACACACCGAGAGAGAATCACACACCACACACACCGAGAGAGAGAGAGAGAATCACACACCACACACCGAGAGAGAGAGAGAATCACACACACCGACAGAGTGAGAATCACACACACCACACCGAGAGAGAAAGAGAGAGAGAGAGAATCATACACACCACACACACCGAGAGAGAGAGAATCACACACACCACACGCACCGAGAGAGAGAGAATCACACACACCACACACACCACACACACCGAGAGAGAGAGAATCACACACCACACAAACCGAGAGAGAGAGAATTACACACAACACTTACCGAGAGAGAGAGAGAGAGAATCACATACCACACTAACCGAGCGAGAGAGAATCACACACCACACACACCGAGAGAGAGAGAATCACACACCACACACACCGAGAGAGAGAGAGAATCACACACCACACACACCGAGAGAGAGAGAATCACACACCACACACACCGAGAGAGAGAGAGAATCACACACCACACACACCGAGAGAGAGAGAGAGAATCTCACACCACACACACCGAGAGAGAGAGAGAGAGAGAATCACACACCACACACATCGAGAGAGAGAATCACACACCACACACACCAAGAGAGAGAGAGAGAGAGAATCACACACCACACACACCGAGAGAGAGAGAGAGAATCTCTCACACACCGAGAGAGAGAGAGAGAGAGAGAATCACACACCACACACATCGAGAGAGAGAGAGAGAGAGAGAGAATCACACACCACACACACCGAGAGAGGGAGAGAATCTCACACACCACACCCACCGAGAGAGAGAGAAAGAGAATGACACACCTAGAGAGAGAGAGAATCACACACACCACACACACCGAGAGAGAGAGAGAGAATCACACACCACACACACCGAGAGAGAGAGAATCACACACACCACACACGCCGAGAGAGAATCACACACCACACACACAGCGAGAGAGAGAATCACACACACCACACACACCGAGAGAGAGAGAGAGAATCACACACCACACACACCGAGAGAGAGAGAGAGAGAATCACACACCATACACACCGAGAGAGAGAGAATCACACACCACACACACCGAGAGAGAGAGAATCACACACCACACACACCGAGAGAGAGAGAATCACACACCACACACACCGAGAGAGAGAGAGAGAATCACACACCACACACACCGAGAGAGAGAGAGAATCACACACCACACACACCGAGAGAGAGAATTACACACCACACACACCGAGAGAGAGAGAGCGAGAGAGAATCACACAACACACACACCGAGAGAGAGAGAGAGAGAATCACACACCACACAAACCGAGAGAGAGAGAATTACACACACCACACACACCGAGAGAGAGAGAGAGAGAGAATCACACACCACACAAACCGAGAGAGAGAGAATTACACACACCACACACACCGAGAGAGTCTCTCACACCACACAAACCGAGAGAGAGAGAGAGAGAATGACACACCACACAAACCGAGAGAGAGAGAGAATCACACACCACACAAACCGAGAGAGAGAATTACACACACCACACACACCGAGAGAGAGAATCTCTCACACCACACAAACCGAGAGAGAGAGAGAGAGAGAATCACACACCACACACACCGACAGAGTGAGAATCACACACCACACTAACCGAGAGAGAGAGAGAATCACACACCACACATACCGAGAGAGAGAGAGAATCACACACACCGAGAGAGAGAGAGACAATCACACACACCACACAGCGAGAGAGAGAGAGAGAGAGAGAGAGAATCATGCACACCACACACACCGAGAGAGAAAGAGAATCACACACACCACACACCGAGAGAGAGAGAGAATCACACACCACACAAACCGAGAGAGAGAATCACACACACCACACACCGAGAGAGAGAGAGAGAATCATGCACACCACACACACCGAGAGAGAGAGAGAATCACACACACCACGCACACCGAGAGAGAGAGAGAGAGAGAGAGAATCATACACACCACACACACCGTGAGAGAGAGAATCACACACACCGAGAGAGAGAGAGAGAGAATCACACACACCACACACACCGAGAGAGAGAATCTCACACCACACACACCGACAGAGTGAGAATCACACACACCACACTAACCGAGAGAGAGAGAGAATCACACACCACACATACCGAGAGAGAGAGAGAATCACACACCACACACACCGAGAGAGAGAGAGACAATCACACACCACACAAACCGAGAGAGAGAATCACACACACCACACACCGAGAGAGAGAGAGAGAATCATGCACACCACACACACCGAGAGAGAGAGAGAATCACACACACCACACACACCGTGAGAGAGAGAATCACACACACCGAGAGCGAGAGAGAGAATCACACACCACACACACCGAGAAAATCACACACAGCACACACCGAGAGAGAGAGAGAATCACACACCACACAAACCGAGAGAGAGAATCACACACACCGAGAGAGAGAGAGACAATCACACACACCACACAGCGAGAGAGAGAGAGAGAGAGAGAATCATGCACACCACACACACCGAGAGAGAAAGAGAATCACACACACCACACACCGAGAGAGAGAGAGAATCACACACCACACAAACCGAGAGAGAGAATCACACACACCACACACCGAGAGAGAGAGAGAATCACACACCACACAAACCGAGAGAGAGAGAATTACACACCACACTAACCGAGAGAGAGAGAGAAAGAGAGAGAATCATACACACCACACACACCGTGAGAGAGAGAATCACACACACCGAGAGAGAGAGAGAGAGAATCACACACACCACACACACCGAGAGAGAGAGAGAATCATACACACCACACACACCGAGAGAGAGAATCTCACACACCACACAAACCGAGAGAGAGAGCGAGAATCACACACCACACAAACCGAGAGAGAGAGAATTACACACCACACTAACCGAGAGAGAGAGAGAATCTCACACACCGAGAGAGAGAGAATCACACACCACCCACAAACCGAGAGAGAGAGAATTACACACCACACTAACCGAGAGAGAGAGAGAATCACACACCACACTAACCAAGAGAGAGAGAATCACACACCACACATACCGAGAGAGAGAGAATCACACACACCACACACCGAGAGAGAGAATCACACACACCGAGAGAGAGAGAATCTCACACACCACACACCGAGAGAGAGAGAGAAAGAGAATCATACACAGCACACACACCGAGAGAGAGAGAGAATCACACACACCGACAGAGAGAGCGAGTCACACACTCCACGCACACCGAGAGAGCGAGAATCTCACACCACGCACACCGAGAGAGAGAGAATCACACACCACACACACCGAGTGAGAGAGAATCACACACCACACACACCGAGAGAGAGAGAGAATCACACACCACATACCGAGAGAGAGAGAGATAGAGAGAATCACACACCACACACACCGAGAGAGAGAGAGAATCTCTCGCACCACACACACCAACAGAGAGAGAACCACACACACCGACAGAGAGAATCACGCACACCACACACACCGAGAGAGAGAGAGAATCTCACACACCACACACACCGACAGCGAGCGAGAGAACCACACACACCGACAGAGAATCACGCACACCACACACTGAAAGAGAGAGAATCACACACCACACACACCGAGAGAGAGAGAATTGCACACCACACACACCGAGAGAATGAATCACACACCACACACACCGAGAGAGAGAGAGAGAATCACACACACCACACACACCGAGAGAGAGAATCTCACACACCACACACTGAAAGAGAGAGAATCACACACCACACACACCGAGAGAGAGAGAATTGCACACCACACACACCGAGAGAATGAATCACACACCACACACACCGAGAGAGAGAATCACACACCACACACACCGAGAGAGAGAGAGAGAATCACACACCACACACACCGAGAGAGAGAGAGAGAGAGAGAGAGAGAGAGAGAATCACACAACACACACACCGAGAGCGAGAGAGAGAATCACACACCACACACACCGAGAAAATCACACACAGCACACACCGAGAGAGAGAGAGAATCACACACCACACAAACCGAGAGAGAGAATCACACACACCACACACACCGAGAGAGAGAGAATCACACAGACCACACACACCGAGAGAGAGAGATAGAGAATCACACACACCACACACACCGAGAGAGAGACAATCACACACACCACACACACCGAGAGAGAGAGAGAGAATTACACACCACACTAACCGAGAGAGAGAGAGAGAGAATCACACACCACACACACCGATAGAGAGAGAATCACACACCACACTAACCGAGAGAGAATCACACACCACACATACCGAGAGAGAGAGAGAATCACACACACCACACACACCGAGAGAGAGAGAGAATTACACAGAACACACACCGAGAGAGAGAGAATCACACACACCACACACCGAGAGAGAGAGAGAGAGAGAGAATCACACACACCACACACACCGAGAGAGAGAGAGAATCACACACACCGAGAGAGAGAGAATCACACACACCACACACACCGAGAGAGAGAGAATCACACACACCACACACACCGAGAGAGAGAATCAGACACACCGAGAGAGAGAGAATCACACACACCAGACACCGAGAGAGAGAGAGAGAATCATACACACCACACACACCGAGAGAGAGAGAATCACACACACCACACACACCGAGAGAGAGAGAGAGAGAGAATCACACACACCACACACACCGAGAGAGAGAGAATCACACACACCACACACACCGAGAGAGAGAGAATCACACACACCACACACACCGAGAGAGAGAGAATCACACACACCACACACACCGAGAGAGAGAGAATCACACACACCACACACACCGAGAGAGAATCACACACACCACACACACCGAGAGAGAGAGAATCACACACACCACACACACCTAGAGAGAGAGAGAGAATCACACCAACCACACACACCGAGAGAGAGAGAATCACACACACCACACACACCGAGAGAGAGAGAGAGAGAGAGAGAATCACACACACCACACACACCGAGAGAGAGAGAGAGAATCACACACACCACACACACACCGAGAGAGAGAGCATCACACACACCACACACACCGAGAGAGAGAGAATCGCACACAACACACACCGAGAGAGAGAGAGAGAACCACACACAGCGAGAGAGAGATTCACACACACCGACAGATTGAGCAAGTCACACACTGCACGCACAGCGAGAGAGAGAGAATCACACACACCACACACACCGAGAGAGAGAGAATCTCACACACCACACACACCGAGAGAGAGAGAGAATCACACACCACACACACCGAGAGAGAGAGAATCACACACCACATACACCGAGAGAGAGAGAATCACACACACCACACACACCAAGAGAGAGAGAGAATCACACACACCGACAGAGAGAGCAAGTCACACACTGCACGCACAGCGAGAGAGAGAGAATCACACACCACACACACCGAGAGAGAGAGAATCTCACACACCACACACACCAAGAGAGAGAGAGAATCACACACACCGACAGAGAGAGCGAGTCACACACTCCACGCACACCGAGAGAGAGAGAATCACACACCACACACACCGAGAGAGAGAGTGAATCACACAACACACACACCGAGAGAGAGAGTGAATCACACAACACACACCGAGAGAGAGAGAGAGAGACTCACACACATCACACACCGAGAGAGAGAGAGAATCACACACACCACACACACCGAGAGAGAATCACACACCACACACACCGAGAGAGAGAGAGAGAATCACACACCACACACCGAGAGAGAGAGAGAATCACACACCACACAAACCGAGAGAGAGAGAATCACACACACCACACACACCGAGAGAGAGAGAGAATCACACACACCACACACACACCGAGAGAGAGAGAGAGAATCACACACACCACACACACCGAGAGAGAATCACACACCACACACACCGAGAGAGAATCACACACCACACACCGAGAGAGAGAGAGAATCACACACACCGACAGAGTGAGAATCACACACACCACACCGAGAGAGAAAGAGAGAGAGAGAGAATCATACACACCACACACACCGAGAGAGAGAGAATCACACACACCACACGCACCGAGAGAGAGAGAATCTCACACACCACACACACCACACACACCGAGAGAGAGAGAATCACACACCACACAAACCGAGAGAGAGAGAATTACACACAACACTAACCGAGAGAGAGAGAGAGAGAATCACATACCACACTAACCGAGCGAGAGAGAATCACACACCACACACACCGAGAGAGAGAGAATCACACACCACATACACCGAGAGAGAGAGAATCACACACCACACACACCGAGAGAGAGAGAGAATCACACACCACACACACCGAGAGAGAGAGAGAATCACACACCACACACATCGAGAGAGAGAATCACACACCACACACACCAAGAGAGAGAGAGAGAGAATCACACACCACACACCGAGAGAGAGAGAGAGAATCTCTCACACACCGAGAGAGAGAGAGAGAGAGAGAATCACACACCACACACATCGAGAGAGAGAGAGAGAGAGAGAGAGAGAATCACACACCACACACCACACACACCGAGAGAGGGAGAGAATCTCACACACCACACCCACCGAGAGAGAGAGAAAGAGAATCACACACCTAGAGAGAGAGAGAATCACGCACACCACATCCACCGAGAGAGAGAGAAAGAGAATCACACACCGAGAGAGAGAGAGAATCACACACCACACACACCGAGAGAGAGAGAGAGAATCACACACCACACACACCGAGAGAGAGAGAATCACACGCACCACACACAGCGAGAGAGAGAGAGAGACTCTCACACATCACACACCGAGAGAGAGAGAGAATCACACACACCACACACACCGAGAGAGAATCACACACCACACACACCGAGAGAGAGAATCACACACCACACACCGAGAGAGAGAGAGAATCACACACCACACAAACCGAGAGAGAGAGAATCACACACACCACACACACCGAGAGAGAGAGAGAATCACACACACCACACACACCGAGAGAGAGAGAGAATCACACACACCACACACACCGAGAGAGAGAGAGAGAATCACACACACCACACACACCGAGAGAGAATCACACACCACACACACCGAGAGAGAGAGAGAATCACACACACCGACAGAGTGAGAATCACACACACCACACGCACCGAGAGAGAGAGAATCACACACACCACACACACCACACACACCGAGAGAGAATCACACACCACACAAACCGAGAGAGAGAGAATTACACACCACACACCGAGAGAGAGAGAGAATCACACACACCGACAGAGTGAGAATCACACACACCACACGCACCGAGAGAGAGAGAATCACACACACCACACACACCACACACACCGAGAGAGAATCACACACCACACAAACCGAGAGAGAGAGAATTACACACAACACTAACCGAGAGAGAGAGAGAGAGAATCACATACCACACTAACCGAGCGAGAGAGAATCACACACCACACACACCGAGAGAGAGAGAATCACACACCACACACACCGAGAGAGAGAGAGAGAGAGAATCACACACCACACACACCGAGAGAGAGAGAGAATCACACACCACACACACCGAGAGAGAGAGAGAATCACACACCATACACACCGAGAGAGAGAGAGAGAATCTCACACCACACACACCGAGAGAGAGAGAGAGAGAGAGAATCACACACCACACACACCGAGAGAGAGAGAGAATCACACACCACACACATCGAGAGAGAGAATCTCTCACACACCGAGAGAGAGAGAATCACACACCACACACATCGAGAGAGAGAATCTCTCACACACCGAGAGAGAGAGAATCACACACCACACACATCGAGAGAGAGAGAGAGAGAGAGAGAATCACACACCACACACACCGAGAGAGGGAGAGAATCTCACACACCACAACCACCGAGAGAGAGAGAAAGAGAATCACACACCTAGAGAGAAAGAGAATCACGCACACCACATCCACCGAGAGAGAGAGAAAGAGAATCACACACCGAGAGAGAGAGAGAATCACACACACCACACACACCGAGAGAGAGAGAGAGAATCACACACCACACACACCGAGAGAGAGAGAGAATCACACACCACACACACCGAGAGAGAGAATTACACACCACACACACCGAGAGAGAGAGAGCGAGAGAGAATCACACAACACACACACCGAGAGAGAGAGAGAGAGAATCACACACCACACAAACCGAGAGAGAGAGAATTACACACACCACACACACCGAGAGAGAGAGAGAGAGAGAATCACACACCACACAAACCGAGAGAGAGAGAATTACACACACCACACACACCGAGAGAGTCTCTCACACCACACAAACCGAGAGAGAGAGAGAGAGAATGACACACCACACAAACCGAGAGAGAGAGAGAATCACACACCACACAAACCGAGAGAGAGAATTACACACACCACACACACCGAGAGAGAGAATCTCTCACACCACACAAACCGAGAGAGAGAGAGAGAGAGAATCACACACCACACACACCGACAGAGTGAGAATCACACACCACACTAACCGAGAGAGAGAGAGAATCACACACCACACATACCGAGAGAGAGAGAGAATCACACACCACACAAACCGAGAGAGAGAATCACACACACCGAGAGAGAGAGAGACAATCACACACACCACACAGCGAGAGAGAGAGAGAGAGAGAGAATCATGCACACCACACACACCGAGAGAGAAAGAGAATCACACACACCACACACCGAGAGAGAGAGAGACAATCACACACACCACACAGCGAGAGAGAGAGAGAGAGAGAGAATCATGCACACCACACACACCGAGAGAGAAAGAGAATCACACACACCACACACCGAGAGAGAGAGAGAGAATCATGCACACCACACACACCGAGAGAGAGAGAGAATCACACACACCACGCACACCGAGAGAGAGAGAGAAAGAGAGAGAATCATACACACCACACACACCGAGAGAGAGAGAGAGAGAATCACACACACCACACACACCGAGAGAGAGAGAGAATCATACACACCACACACACCGAGAGAGAGAATCTCACACACCACACAAACCGAGAGAGAGAGAGAGAATCACACACCACACAAACCGAGAGAGAGAGAATTACACACCACACTAACCGAGAGAGAGAGAGAATCACACACCACACATACCGAGAGAGAGAGAAAATTACACACCACACTAACCGAGAGAGAGAGAGAATCTCACACTCCACACACCGAGAGAGAGAGAGAATCACACACACCGAGAGAGAGAGAATCACACACCACACTAACCGAGAGAGAGAGAGAATCACACACCACACTAACCAAGAGAGAGAGAATCACACACCACACAAACCGAGAGAGAGAATCACACACACCGAGAGAGAGAGAGAATCTCACACACCACACACCGAGAGAGAGAGAGAAAGAGAATCATACACAGCACACACACCGAGAGAGAATCACACACACCGACAGAGAGAGCGAGTCACACACTCCACGCACACCGAGAGAGCGAGAATCTCACACCACGCACACCGAGAGAGAGAGAATCACACACCACACACACCGAGTGAGAGAGAATCACACACCACACACACCGAGAGAGAGAGAGAATCACACACCACATACCGAGAGAGAGAGAGAGAGAGAATCACGCACACCACACACACCGAGAGAGAGAGAGAATCTCACACACCACACACACCGACAGCGAGCGAGAGAACCACACACACCGACAGAGAATCACGCACACCACACACTGAAAGAGAGAGAATCACACACCACACACACCGAGAGAGAGAGAATTGCACACCACACACACCGAGAGAATGAATCACACACCACACACACCGAGAGAGAGAGAGAGAGAATCACACACACCACACACACCGAGAGAGAGAATCTCACACACCACACACTGAAAGAGAGAGAATCACACACCACACACACCGAGAGAGAGAGAATTGCACACCACACACACCGAGAGAATGAATCACACACCACACACACCGAGAGAGAGAATCACACACCACACACACCGAGAGAGAGAGAGAGAATCACACACCACACACACCGAGAGAGAGAGAGAGAGAGAGAGAGAGAGAGAATCACACAACACACACACCGAGAGCGAGAGAGAGAATCACACACCACACACACCGAGAAAATCACACACAGCACACACCGAGAGAGAGAGAGAATCACACACACCACACACACCGAGAGAGAGAGATAGAGAATCACACACACCACACACACCGAGAGAGAGACAATCACACACACCACACACACCGAGAGAGAGAGAGAGAATTACACACCACACTAACCGAGAGAGAGAGAGAGAGAATCACACACCACACACACCGATAGAGAGAGAATCACACACCACACTAACCGAGAGAGAATCACACACCACACATACCGAGAGAGAGAGAGAATCACACACACCACACACACCGAGAGAGAGAGAGAATTACACAGAACACACACCGAGAGAGAGAGAATCACACACACCACACACCGAGAGAGAGAGAGAGAGAGAGAGAGAGAATCACACACACCACACACACCGAGAGAGAGAGAGAATCACACACACCGAGAGAGAGAGAATCACACACACCACACACACCGAGAGAGAGAGAATCACACACACCACACACACCGAGAGAGAGAGAATCACACACACCACACACACCGAGAGAGAGAATCAGACACACCGAGAGAGAGAGAATCACACACACCAGACACCGAGAGAGAGAGAGAGAGAGAGAGAATCATACACACCACACACACCGAGAGAGAGAGAATCACACACACCACACACACCACACACACCGAGAGAGAGAGAGAGAGAGAATCACACACACCACACACACCGAGAGAGAGAGAATCACACACACCACACACACCGAGAGAGAGAGAATCACACACACCACACACACCGAGAGAGAGAGAATCACACACACCACACACACCGAGAGAGAATCACACACACCACACACACCGAGAGAGAGAGAATCACACACACCACACACACCTAGAGAGAGAGAATCACACAAACCACACACACCGAGAGAGAGAGAATCACACACACCACACACACCGAGAGAGAGAGAGAGAGAGAGAATCACACACACCACACACACCGAGAGAGAGAGAGAGAACCACACACAGCGAGAGAGAGAATCACACACACCGACAGATTGAGCAAGTCACACACTGCACGCACAGCGAGAGAGAGAGAATCACACACACCACACACACCGAGAGAGAGAGAATCTCACACACCACACACACCGAGAGAGAGAGAGAATCATACACACCACACACACCGAGAGAGAGAATCTCACACACCACACAAACCGAGAGAGAGAGAGAGAATCACACACCACACAAACCGAGAGAGAGAGAATTACACACCACACTAACCGAGAGAGAGAGAGAATCACACACCACACATACCGAGAGAGAGAGAAAATTACACACCACACTAACCGAGAGAGAGAGAGAATCTCACACTCCACACACCGAGAGAGAGAGAGAATCACACACACCGAGAGAGAGAGAATCACACACCACACTAACCGAGAGAGAGAGAGAATCACACACCACACTAACCAAGAGAGAGAGAATCACACACCACACAAACCGAGAGAGAGAATCACACACACCGAGAGAGAGAGAGAATCTCACACACCACACACCGAGAGAGAGAGAGAAAGAGAATCATACACAGCACACACACCGAGAGAGAATCACACACACCGACAGAGAGAGCGAGTCACACACTCCACGCACACCGAGAGAGCGAGAATCTCACACCACGCACACCGAGAGAGAGAGAATCACACACCACACACACCGAGTGAGAGAGAATCACACACCACACACACCGAGAGAGAGAGAGAATCACACACCACATACCGAGAGAGAGAGAGAGAGAGAATCACGCACACCACACACACCGAGAGAGAGAGAGAATCTCACACACCACACACACCGACAGCGAGCGAGAGAACCACACACACCGACAGAGAATCACGCACACCACACACTGAAAGAGAGAGAATCACACACCACACACACCGAGAGAGAGAGAATTGCACACCACACACACCGAGAGAATGAATCACACACCACACACACCGAGAGAGAGAGAGAGAGAATCACACACACCACACACACCGAGAGAGAGAATCTCACACACCACACACTGAAAGAGAGAGAATCACACACCACACACACCGAGAGAGAGAGAATTGCACACCACACACACCGAGAGAATGAATCACACACCACACACACCGAGAGAGAGAATCACACACCACACACACCGAGAGAGAGAGAGAGAATCACACACCACACACACCGAGAGAGAGAGAGAGAGAGAGAGAGAGAGAGAATCACACAACACACACACCGAGAGCGAGAGAGAGAATCACACACCACACACACCGAGAAAATCACACACAGCACACACCGAGAGAGAGAGAGAATCACACACACCACACACACCGAGAGAGAGAGATAGAGAATCACACACACCACACACACCGAGAGAGAGACAATCACACACACCACACACACCGAGAGAGAGAGAGAGAATTACACACCACACTAACCGAGAGAGAGAGAGAGAGAATCACACACCACACACACCGATAGAGAGAGAATCACACACCACACTAACCGAGAGAGAATCACACACCACACATACCGAGAGAGAGAGAGAATCACACACACCACACACACCGAGAGAGAGAGAGAATTACACAGAACACACACCGAGAGAGAGAGAATCACACACACCACACACCGAGAGAGAGAGAGAGAGAGAGAGAGAGAATCACACACACCACACACACCGAGAGAGAGAGAGAATCACACACACCGAGAGAGAGAGAATCACACACACCACACACACCGAGAGAGAGAGAATCACACACACCACACACACCGAGAGAGAGAGAATCACACACACCACACACACCGAGAGAGAGAATCAGACACACCGAGAGAGAGAGAATCACACACACCAGACACCGAGAGAGAGAGAGAGAGAGAGAGAATCATACACACCACACACACCGAGAGAGAGAGAATCACACACACCACACACACCACACACACCGAGAGAGAGAGAGAGAGAGAATCACACACACCACACACACCGAGAGAGAGAGAATCACACACACCACACACACCGAGAGAGAGAGAATCACACACACCACACACACCGAGAGAGAGAGAATCACACACACCACACACACCGAGAGAGAATCACACACACCACACACACCGAGAGAGAGAGAATCACACACACCACACACACCTAGAGAGAGAGAATCACACAAACCACACACACCGAGAGAGAGAGAATCACACACACCACACACACCGAGAGAGAGAGAGAGAGAGAGAATCACACACACCACACACACCGAGAGAGAGAGAGAGAATCACACACACCACACACACACCGAGAGAGAGAGCATCACACACACCACACACACCGAGAGAGAGAGAATCGCACACAACACACACCGAGAGAGAGAGAGAGAACCACACACAGCGAGAGAGAGAATCACACACACCGACAGATTGAGCAAGTCACACACTGCACGCACAGCGAGAGAGAGAGAATCACACACACCACACACACCGAGAGAGAGAGAATCTCACACACCACACACACCGAGAGAGAGAGAGAATCACACACCACACACACCGAGAGAGAGAGAATCACACACCACATACACCGAGAGAGAGAGAATCACACACACCACACACACCAAGAGAGAGAGAGAATCACACACACCGACAGAGAGAGCAAGTCACACACTGCACGCACAGCGAGAGAGAGAGAATCACACACTACACACACCGAGAGAGAGAGAATCTCACACACCACACACACCAAGAGAGAGAGAGAATCACACACACCGACAGAGAGAGCGAGTCACACACTCCACGCACACCGAGAGAGAGAGAATCACACACCACACACACCGAGAGAGAGAGTGAATCACACAACACACACACCGAGAGAGAGAGTGAATCACACAACACACACCGAGAGAGAGAGAGAGAGAGACTCACACACATCACACACCGAGAGAGAGAGAGAATCACACACACCACACACACCGAGAGAGAATCACACACCACACACACCGAGAGAGAGAGAGAGAATCACACACCACACACCGAGAGAGAGAGAGAGAATCACACACCACACACCGAGAGAGAGAGAGAATCACACACCACACAAACCGAGAGAGAGAGAATCACACACACCACACACACCAAGAGAGAGAGAGAATCACACACACCACACACACCGAGAGAGAGAGAGAATCACACACACCACACACACCGAGAGAGAGAGAGAGAATCACACACACCACACACACCGAGAGAGAATCACACACCACACACACCGAGAGAGAGAGAGAGAATCACACACCACACACCGAGAGAGAGAGAGAATCACACACCACACACACCGAGAGAGAGAGAGAATCACACACACCACACACACCGAGAGAGAAAGAGAGAGAGAGAGAATCATACACACCACACACACCGAGAGAGAGAGAATCACACACACCACACGCACCGAGAGAGAGAGAATCACACACACCACACACACCACACACACCGAGAGAGAGAGAATCACACACCACACAAACCGAGAGAGAGAGAATTACACACAACACTAACCGAGAGAGAGAGAGAGAGAATCACATACCACACTAACCGAGCGAGAGAGAATCACACACCACACACACCGAGAGAGAGAATCACACACCACACACACCGAGAGAGAGAGAGAATCACACACCACACACACCGAGAGAGAGAGAGAATCACACACCACACACACCGAGAGAGAGAGAGAATCACACACCACATACACCGAGAGAGAGAGAATCTCACACCACACACACCGAGAGAGAGAGAGAGAGAGAATCACACACCACACACATCGAGAGAGAGAGAGAGAGAGAGAGAGAATCACACACCACACACATCGAGAGAGGGAGAGAATCTCACACACCACACCCACCGAGAGAGAGAGAAAGAGAATCACACACCTAGAGAGAGAGAGAATCATGCACACCACATCCACCGAGAGAGAGAGAAAGAGAATCACACACCGAGAGAGAGAGAGAATCACACACCACACACACCGAGAGAGAGAGAGAGAATCACACACCACACACACCGAGAGAGAGAGAATCACACACACCACACACAGCGAGAGAGAGAGAGAGAGAGAGAGACTCACACACATCACACACCGAGAGAGAGAGAGAATCACACACACCACACACACCGAGAGAGAATCACACACCACACACACCGAGAGAGAGAATCACACACCACACACCGAGAGAGAGAGAGAATCACACACCACACAAACCGAGAGAGAGAGAATCACACACACCACACACACCGAGAGAGAGAGAGAATCACACACACCACACACACCGAGAGAGAGAGAGAATCACACACACCACACACACCGAGAGAGAGAGAGAATCACACACACCACACACACCGAGAGAGAATCACACACCACACACACCGAGAGAGAGAGAATCACACACCACACACCGAGAGAGAGAGAGAATCACACACACCGACAGAGTGAGAATCACACACACCACACCGAGAGAGAAAGAGAGAGAGAGAGAATCATACACACCACACACACCGAGAGAGAGAGAATCACACACACCACACGCACCGAGAGAGAGAGAATCACACACACCACACACACCACACACACCGAGAGAGAGAGAATCACACACCACACAAACCGAGAGAGAGAGAATTACACACAACACTAACCGAGAGAGAGAGAGAGAGAATCACATACCACACTAACCGAGCGAGAGAGAATCACACACCACACACACCGAGAGAGAGAGAATCACACACCACACACACCGAGAGAGAGAGAGAGAGAGAATCACACACCACACACACCGAGAGAGAGAGAGAATCACACACCACACACACCGAGAGAGAGAGAGAATCACACACCACACACACCGAGAGAGAGAGAGAATCTCACACCACACACACCGAGAGAGAGAGAGAGAGAGAATCACACACACCACACACAGCGAGAGAGAGAGAGAGAGAGAGACTCACACACATCACACACCGAGAGAGAGAGAGAATCACACACACCACACACACCGAGAGAGAATCACACACCACACACACCGAGAGAGAGAATCACACACCACACACCGAGAGAGAGAGAGAATCACACACCACACAAACCGAGAGAGAGAGAATCACACACACCACACACACCGAGAGAGAGAGAGAATCACACACACCACACACACCGAGAGAGAGAGAGAATCACACACACCACACACACCGAGAGAGAGAGAGAATCACACACACCACACACACCGAGAGAGAATCACACACCACACACACCGAGAGAGAGAGAATCACACACCACACACCGAGAGAGAGAGAGAATCACACACACCGACAGAGTGAGAATCACACACACCACACCGAGAGAGAAAGAGAGAGAGAGAGAATCATACACACCACACACACCGAGAGAGAGAGAATCACACACACCACACGCACCGAGAGAGAGAGAATCACACACACCACACACACCACACACACCGAGAGAGAGAGAATCACACACCACACAAACCGAGAGAGAGAGAATTACACACAACACTAACCGAGAGAGAGAGAGAGAGAATCACATACCACACTAACCGAGCGAGAGAGAATCACACACCACACACACCGAGAGAGAGAGAATCACACACCACACACACCGAGAGAGAGAGAGAGAGAGAATCACACACCACACACACCGAGAGAGAGAGAGAATCACACACCACACACACCGAGAGAGAGAGAGAATCACACACCACACACACCGAGAGAGAGAGAGAGAATCTCACACCACACACACCGAGAGAGAGAGAGAGAGAGAATCACACACCACACACACCGAGAGAGAGAGAGAATCACACACCACACACATCGAGAGAGAGAATCTCTCACACACCAAGAGAGAGAGAGAGAGAGAATCACACACCACACACATCGAGAGAGAGAGAGAGAGAGAGAGAATCACACACCACACACACCGAGAGAGGGAGAGAATCTCACACACCACAACCACCGAGAGAGAGAGAAAGAGAATCACACACCTAGAGAGAAAGCGAATCACGCACACCACATCCACCGAGAGAGAGAGAAAGAGAGTCACACACCGAGAGAGAGAGAGAATCACACACACCACACACACCGAGAGAGAGAGAGAGAATCACACACCACACACACCGAAAGAGAGAGAATCACACACACCACACACGCCGAGAGAGAATCACACACCACACACACCGAGGAGAGAGAATCACACACCAAACACACCGAGAGAGAGAGAATCACACACCACACACACCGAGAGAGAGAGAGAGAGAATCACACACCATACACACCGAGAGAGAGAGAATCACACACCACACACACCGAGAGAGAGAGAATCACACACCACACACACCGAGAGAGAGAGAATCACACACCACACACACCGAGAGAGAGAATCACACACCACACACACCAAGAGAGAGAGAGAGAGAATCACACACCACACACACCGAGAGAGAGAGAGAGAATCTCTCACACACCGAGAGAGAGAGAGAGAGAGAGAATCACACACCACACACATCGAGAGAGAGAGAGAGAGAGAGAGAATCACACACCACACACACCGAGAGAGGGAGAGAATCTCACACACCACACCCACCGAGAGAGAGAGAAAGAGAATGACACACCTAGAGAGAGAGAGAATCACGCACACCACATCCACCGAGAGAGAGAGAAAGAGAATCACACACTGAGAGAGAGAGAGAATCACACACACCACACACACCGAGAGAGACAGAGAGAATCACACACCACACACACCGAGAGAGAGAGAATCACACACACCACACACAGCGAGAGAGAGAATCACACACACCACACACACCGAGAGAGAGAGAGAGAATCACACACCACACACACAGCGAGAGAGAGAATCACACACCAAACACACCGAGAGAGAGAGAATCACACACCACACACACCGAGAGAGAGAGAGAGAGAATCACACACCATACACACCGAGAGAGAGAGAATCACACACCACACACACCGAGAGAGAGAGAATCACACACCACACACACCGAGAGAGAGAGAATCACACACCACACACACCGAGAGAGAGAGAGAGAATCACACACCACACACACCGAGAGAGAGAGAGAATCACACACCACACACACCGAGAGAGAGAATTACACACCACACACACCGAGAGAGAGAGAGCGAGAGAGAATCACACAACACACACACCGAGAGAGAGAGAGAGAGAGAATCACACACCACACAAACCGAGAGAGAGAGAATTACACACACCACACACACCGAGAGAGTCTCTCACACCACACAAACCGAGAGAGAGAGAGAGAGAATGACACACCACACAAACCGAGCGAAAGAGAGAATCACACACCACACAAACCGAGAGAGAGAATTACACACACCACACACACCGAGAGAGAGAATCTCTCACACCACACAAACCGAGAGAGAGAGAGAGAGAGAATCACACACCACACACACCGACAGAGTGAGAATCACACACCACACTAACCGAGAGAGAGATAGAATCACACACCACACATACCGAGAGAGAGAGAGAATCACACACCACACAAACCGAGAGAGAGAATCACACACACCGAGAGAGAGAGAGACAATCACACACACCACACAGCGAGAGAGAGAGAGAGAGAGAGAATCATGCACACCACACACACCGAGAGAGAAAGAGAATCACACACACCACACACCGAGAGAGAGAGAGAATCACACACCACACAAACCGAGAGAGAGAATCACACACACCACACACCGAGAGAGAGAGAGAGAATCATGCACACCACACACACCGAGAGAGAGAGAGAATCACACACACCACGCACACCGAGAGAGAGAGAGAGAGAGAGAGAGAGAATCATACACACCACACACACCGTGAGAGAGAGAATCACACACACCGAGAGAGAGAGAGAGAGAATCACACACACCACACACACCGAGAGAGAGAGAGAATCATACACACCACACACACCGAGAGAGAGAATCTCACACACCACACAAACCGAGAGAGAGAGAGAGAATCACACACCACACAAACCGAGAGAGAGAGAATTACACACCACACTAACCGAGAGAGAGAGAGAATCACACACCACACACACCGAGAGAGAGAGAATTGCACACCACACACACCGAGAGAGAGAGAGGATCACACACCACACACACCGAGAGAAAGAGAGAATCACACACCACACACACCGAGAGAGAGAATCACACACACCACACACACCGAGAGAGAGAGAGAATCACACACGCCACACACACCGAGAGAGAGAGAGAGAATCACACACACCACACACACCGAGAGAGAATCACACACACCACACACACCGAGAGAGAGAGAATCACACACACCGAGAGAGAGTGAGAGAATCACACACACCACACAAACCAAGAGAGAGAGAGAATCACACACACCACACACACCGAGAGAGAGAATCACACACCACACAAACCGAAAGAGATAGATTCAGAATCATACACACCGCACACACCGAGAGAGAATCACACACCACACAAACCGAGAGAGGGAGAATCACACACCACACACACCGAGAGAGAGAGAGAGAATCTCACACACACCGAGAGAGAGAGAGAGAATCACACACCACACACACCGAGAGGGAGAGAAAGAGAATCACACACCGAGAGAGGGAGAGAATCACACACACCACACACACCGAGAGAGAGAGAGAGAATCACAAACCACACACACCGAGAGAGAGAGAATCTCACACCACACACACCGAGAGAGAGAGAGAGAATCACACACACCACACACACACCGAGAGAGAGAGCATCACACACACCACACACACCGAGAGAGAGAGAATCGCACACAACACACACCGAGAGAGAGAGAGAGAACCACACACACCACACACAGCGAGAGAGAGAATCACACACACCGACAGATTGAGTAAGTCACACACTGCACGCACAGCGAGAGAGAGAGAATCACACACACCACACACACCGAGAGAGACAGAATCTCACACACCACACACACCAAGAGAGAGAGAGAATCACACACACCAACAGAGAGAGCAAGTCACACACTGCACGCACAGCGAGAGAGAGAGAATCACACACCACACACACCGAGAGAGAGAGAATCTCACACACCACACACACCAAGAGAGAGAGAGAATCACACACACCGACAGAGAGAGCGAGTCACACACTCCACGCACACCGAGAGAGAGAGAATCACACACCACACACACCGAGAGAGAGAGAGAATCACACACCACACACACCGAGAGAGAGAGAGAATCACACACCACACACACCGAGAGAGAGAGAGAGTGAATCACACAACACACACAGAGAGAGAGAGAGAGAGACTCACACACATCACACACCGCGAGAGAGAGAGAATCACACACACCACACACACCGAGAGAGAATCACACACCACACACACCGAGAGAGAGAGAATCACACACCACACACCGAGAAAGAGAGAGAATCACACACCACACAAACCGAGAGAGAGAGAATCACACACACCACACACACCGAGAGAGAGAGAGAATCACACACACCACACACACCGAGAGAGAGAGAGAATCACACACACCACACACACCGAGAGAGAGAGAGAGAATCACACACACCACACACACCGAGAGAGAATCACACACCACACACACCGAGAGAGAGAGAGAGTATCACACACCACACACCGAGAGAGAGAGAGAATCACACACACCGACAGAGTGAGAATCACACACACCACACCGAGAGAGAAAGAGAGAGAGAGAGAATCATACACACCACACACACCGAGAGAGAGAGAATCACACACACCACACGCACCGAGAGAGAGAGAATCACACACACCACACACACCACACACACCGAGAGAGAGAGAATCACACACCACACAAACCGAGAGAGAGAGAATTACACACAACACTAACCGAGAGAGAGAGAGAGAGAATCACATACCACACTAACCGAGCGAGAGAGAATCACACACCACACACACCGAGAGAGAGAGAATCACACACCACGCACACCGAGAGAGAGAGAGAATCACACACCACACACACCGAGAGAGAGAGAGAATCACACACCACACACACCGAGAGAGAGAGAGAATCACACACCACACACACCGAGAGAGAGAGAGAGAATCTCACACCACACACACCGAGAGAGGAGAGAGAGAATCACACACCACACACACCGAGAGAGAGAGAGAATCACACACCACACACATCGAGAGAGAGAATCACACACCACACACACCAAGAGAGAGAGAGAGAGAGAATCACACACCACACACACCGAGAGAGAGAGAGAGAATCTCTCACACACCGAGAGAGAGAGAGAGAGAGAGAATCACACACCACACACACCGAGAGAGGGAGAGAATCTCACACACCACACCCACCGAGAGAGGGAGAGAATCTCACACACCACACCCACCGAGAGAGAGAGAAAGAGAATGACACACCTAGAGAGAGAGAGAATCACACACACCACACACACCGAGAGAGAGAGAGAGAATCACACACCACACACACCGAGAGAGAGAGAGAGAGAATCATACACACCACACACACCGTGAGAGAGAGAATCACACACACCGAGAGAGAGAGAGAGAGAATCACACACACCACACACACCGAGAGAGAGAATCTCACACCACACACACCGAGAGAGAGAGAGAATCACACACCACACACACAGCGAGAGAGAGAATCACACACCAAACACACCGAGAGAGAGAGAATCACACACCACACACACCGAGAGAGAGAGAGAGAGAATCACACACCATACACACCGAGAGAGAGAGAATCACACGCCACACACACCGAGAGAGAGAGAATCACACACCACACACACCGAGAGAGAGAGAATCACACACCACACACACCGAGAGAGAGAGAGAGAATCACACACCACACACACCGAGAGAGAGAGAGAGAATCACACACCACACACACCGAGAGAGAGAATTACACACCACACACACCGAGAGAGAGAGAGCGAGAGAGAATCACACAACACACACACCGAGAGAGAGAGAGAGAGAGAATCACACACCACACAAACCGAGAGAGAGAGAATTACACACACCACACACACCGAGAGAGTCTCTCACACCACACAAACCGAGAGAGAGAGAGAGAGAATGACACACCACACAAACCGAGAGAGAGAGAGAATCACACACCACACACCGAGAGAGAGAGAGCGAATCTCACACACCACACCCACCGAGAGAGAGAGAAAGAGAATCACACACCGAGAGAGAGAGAGAATCACGCACACCACACACACAAAGAGAGAGAGAGAGAGAATCTCGCACACCACACACACCGACAGAGAGAGAACCACACACACCACACACACCGACAGAGAGAGAGAGAGAGAATCACACACCACACACACCGAGAGAGAGAGAATCACACACCACACAAACCGAGAGAGAGAGAGAATCACACACACCACACACATCGAGAGAGAGAGAGAATCACACACACTGAGCGAGAGAATCACACACCACACAAACCGAGAGAGAGAGAATCACACAACACACTAACCGAGAGAGAGAGAGAGAATCTCACACACCACACACACCGATCGTGAGAGAACCACACACACCGACAGCGAGAGAACCTCACACACCGAGAGAGAGAGAATCTCACACACCACACACACCGAGAGAGAGAACCACATACACACACAGCGAGAGAGAGATAGAATCACACTCCACACAAACCGAGAGAGCGAGAGAATCACACACACCACACACACCGAGAGAGAGAGAATCACACACACCACACCCACCGAGAGAGAGAATCAACCACACCACACACACCGAGAGGGAATCTCACACACCACACACACCGAGAGGGAATCTCACACACCACACACACCGAGAGAGAGAGAGAATCACACACACCACACACACCGAGAGAGAGAGAGAATCACACACCACACACACTGAGAGAGAACCAACACACCGAGAGAGAGAGAATCTCACACACCACACACACCAACAGAGAGAGAACCACACACACCGACAGAAAGAGAATCATGCACACCACACACACCGAGAGAGAGAGAATCACACACACCACACACCGAGAGAGAGAGAGAGAGAGAATCACACACCACACACACCGAGAGAGAGAGAGAATCACAGACCACACACACCGAGAGAGAGAGAGAGAGAATCTCACACACACCGAGAGAGAGAGAATCACACACCACACACACCGAGAGAATCACACACACCACACACACCGACAGCGAGCGAGAGAACCACACACACCGACAGAGAGAGAATTTCACACACCACACACCGAGAGAGAGAATCACACACCACACACACCGAGAGAGAGAGAATCACACACCCCACACACCGAGAAAGAGAGAATCACACACACCACACACCGAGTGAGAGAATCACAAACCACACAAACCGAGAGAGAGAATCACACACACCACACACACCGAGAGAGAGAGAGAGAGAATCACACACACCGAGAGAGAGAGAGAGAGAGAGAGAATCACACACACCACACAAACCGAGAGAGAGAGAGAATCACACACACCACACACACCGAGAGAGAGAATCACACACCACACAAACCGAGAGAGAGAGAGAATCACACACACCACACACACCGAGAGAGAGAGAGAGAGAGAGAGAGAGAATCACACACACCGAGAGAGAGAATCACACACCACACAAACCGAGAGAGAGAGAGAGAGAGAGAGAGAGAGTATCACACACCACACACACCGAGAGAGAGAGAGAGAGAATCACACACCACACACACCGAGAGAGAGAATCACACACCACACACACCGAGAGAGAGAACCACACACACCGAGAGAGAGAGAATCTCACACACCACACACACCAACAGAGAGAGAACCACACACACCGACACACACCGACAGCGAGCGAGAGAACCACACACACCGACTGAGAGAGAATCACGCACACTGACAGAGAGAGAGGCAACCACGTACACCGACAGAGAGAGAGAACCACGCACACCGACAGAGAGAGAGAGAATGACACACCACACACACCGAGAGAGAATCACACACCACACACCGAGAGAGAGAGAGAATCACACACCACACAAACAGAGAGAGAGAATCACACACACCACACACACCGAGAGAGAGAGAATCTCACACACCACACACACCGAGAGAGAGAGATAGAGAATCACACACACCACACACACCGAGAGAGAGACAATCACACACACCACACACACCGAGAGAGAGAGAGAGAATTACACACCACACTAACCGAGAGAGAGACAATCACACACACCACACACACCGAGAGAGAGAGAGAGAATTACACACCACACTAACCGAGAGAGAGAGAGAGAGAATCACACACCACACACACCGATAGAGAGAGAATCACACACCACACTAACCGAGAGAGAATCACACACCACACATACCGAGAGAGAGAGAATCACACACACCACACACACCGAGAGAGAGAGAGAATTACACAGAACACACACCGAGAGAGAGAGAATCACACACACCACACACCGAGAGAGAGAGAGAGAGAGAATCACACACACCACACACACCGAGAGAGAGAGAGAATCACACACACCGAGAGAGAGAGAATCACACACCACACACACCGAGAGAGAGAGAATCACACACACCACACACACCGAGAGAGAGAGAATCACACACACCACACACACCACACACACCGAGAGAGAGAGAGAGAGAGAATCACACACACCACACACACCGAGAGAGAGAGAATCACACACACCACACACACCGAGAGAGAGAGAATCACACACACCACACACACCGAGAGAGAGAGAATCACACACACCACACACACCTAGAGAGAGAGAGAGAATCACACAAACCACACACACCGAGAGAGAGAGAATCACACACACCACACACACCGAGAGAGAGAGAATCACACACACCACACACACCGAGAGAGAGAGAATCACACACACCACACACACCGAGAGAGAGAGAGAGAGAGAATCACACACACCACACACACCGAGAGAGAGAATCACACACACCGAGAGATAGAATCACACACCACACACACCGAGAGAGAGAGAATCACACACACCACACACACCGAGAGAGAGAGAGAGAGAGAGAGAATCACACACCACACACACCGAGAGAGAGAAAATCACACACCACACACACCGAGAGAGAGAGAGAATCTCACACACCACACACACCGAGAGAGAGAATCACACACACCGAGAGAGATAGAATCACACACCACACACACCGAGAGAGAAAGAATTGCACACCACACACACCGAGAGAATGAATCACACACCACACACACCGAGAGAGAGAGAGAGAATCACACACCACACACACCGAGAGAAAGAGAGAATCACGCACCACACACTCCGAGAGAGAGAATCACACACACACGACACACCGAGAGAGAGAATCACACACCACACAAACCGAGAGAGAGAGAGAATCACACACCACACAAACCGAGAGAGCGAGAGAGAATCACACACCACACACACCGAGAGAGAGAGAGAATCAAACACCACACACACCGAGAGAGAGAGAATCACACACCACACCCACCGAGAGAGAGAGAATCTCACACACACCGAGAGAGAGAGAGAGAGAATCACACACCACACACATCGAGAGAGAGAGAGAGAGAGAGAGCGAATCTCACACATCACACCCACCGAGAGAGAGAGAGAGAGAGAATCTCACACACCACACCCACCGAGAGAGAGAGAAAGAGAATCACACACCGAGAGAGAGAGAGAATCACGCACACCACACACACACAGAGAGAGAGAGAGAGAATCTCGCACACCACACACACCGACAGAGAGAGAACCACACACACCACACACACCGACAGAGAGAGAGAGAGAGAATCACACACCACACACACCGAGAGAGAGAGAGAGAATCACACACCACACAAACCGAGAGAGAGAGAGAATCACACACACCACACACATCGAGAGAGAGAGAGAATCACACACACTGAGCGAGAGAATCACACACCACACAAACCGAGAGAGAGAGAATCACACAACACACTAACCGAGAGAGAGAGAGAGAATCTCACACACCACACACACCGATCGTGAGAGAACCACACACACCGACAGAGAGAATCACACACCACACACACCGAGAGAGAAAGAATCTCTCTCACCACACACACCGACAGCGAGAGAACCTCACACACCGAGAGAGAGAGAATCTCACACACCACACACACCGAGAGAGAGAACCACATACACACACAGCGAGAGAGAGATAGAATCACACTCCACACAAACCGAGAGAGCGAGAGAATCACACACACCACACACACCGAGAGAGAGAGAATCACACACACCACACCCACCGAGAGAGAGAATCAACCACACCACACACACCGAGAGGGAATCTCACACACCACTCACACCGAGAGGGAATCTCACACACCACACACACCGAGAGGGAGAGAATCACACACACCACACACACCGAGAGAGAGAGAGAATCACACACCACACACACTGAGAGAGAACCAACACACCGAGAGAGAGAGAATCTCACACACCACACACACCAACAGAGAGAGAACCACACACACCGACAGAAAGAGAATCATGCACACCACACACACCGAGAGAGAGAGAATCACACACACCACACACCGAGAGAGAGAGAGAGAGAATCACACACACACCGAGAGAGAGAGAATCACACACCACACACACCGAGAGAATCACACACACCACACACACCGACAGCGAGCGAGAGAACCACACACACCGACAGAGAGAGAATTTCACACACCACACACCGAGAGAGAGAGAGAGAATCACACACCACACACACCGAGAGAGAGAGAGAGAATCACACACCACACACACCGAGAGAGAGAGAGAATCACACACCACACACCGAGTGAGAGAATCACAAACCACACAAACCGAGAGAGAGAATCACACACACCACACACACCGAGAGAGAGAGAGAGAGAATCACACACACCGAGAGAGAGAGAGAGAGAGAGAGAGAGAGAGAGAGAGAGAGAATCACACACACCACACAAACCGAGAGAGAGAGAGAATCACACACACCACACACACCGAGAGAGAGAATCACACACCACACAAACCGAGAGAGAGAGAGAATCACACACACCACACACACCGAGAGAGAGAGAGAGAGAGAGAGAGAGAGAGAGAATCACACACACCGAGAGAGAGAATCACACACCACACAAACCGAGAGAGAGAGAGAGAGAGAGAGAGAGAGTATCACACACCACACACACCGAGAGAGAGAGAGAGAGAATCTCACACACCACACACACCGATCGTGAGAGAGCCACACACACCGACAGAGAGAGAATCACACACACCACATACACCGAGAGAGAGAGAATCTCTCTCACCACACACACCGACAGCGAGAAAACCTCACACACCGAGAGAGAGAGAATCTCACACACCACACACACCGAGAGAGCGAGAGAATCACACACACCACACACACCGAGAGAGAGAGAATCAACCACACCACACACACCGAGAGGGAATCTCATACACCACACACACAGAGAGGGAATCTCACACACCACACACACCGAGAGAGACAGAATCACACACACCACACACACCGAGAGAGAGAGAGAGAATCACACACCACACACACCGAGAGAGAGAACCACACACACCGAGAGAGAGAGAATCTCACACACCACACACACCAACAGAGAGAGAACCACACACACCGACACACACCGACAGCGAGCGAGAGAACCACACACACCGACTGAGAGAGAATCACGCACACTGACAGAGAGAGAGGCAACCACGTACACCGACAGAGAGAGAGAACCACGCACACCGACAGAGAGAGAGAGAATGACACACCACACACACCGAGAGAGAATCACACACCACACACCGAGAGAGAGAGAATCACACACCACACACACCGAGAGAGAGAGAGGGAGAATCACACACCACACACACCGAGAGAGAGAGAGGGAGAATCACACACCACACACACCGAGAGAGAGAGAGGGAGAATCACACACCACACACACCGAGAGAGAGAATCACACACCACACACACCGAGAGGGAGAGAAAGAATCTCACACACCACACACACCGAGAGAGAGAGAGAGAGAATCACACACACCACACACACCGAGAGAGAGAGAGAGAGAGAATCACACACACCACACACACCGAGAGAGAGAGAGAGAATCTCACACACCACACACACCGAGAGAGAGAATCACACACACCACACACACCGAGAGAGAGAGAGAATCACACACCACACACACCGAGAGAGAGAGAGAATCACACACCACACACACCGAGAGAGCGAATCTCACACACCACACACACCGAGAGAGAGAATGACACACCACACACACCGAGAGAGAGAGAATCACACACCACACACACCGAGAGAGCGAATCTCACACACCACACACACCGAGAGAGAGAATCACACACTACAGAAACCGAGAGAGAGAGAGAGAGAGAATCACACACCACACACACACAGAGAGAGAGAGAGAATCACACACCACACACACCGACAGAGAGAGCGAGTCACACACACCACACGCACCGAGAGAGAGAGAATCACACACCACACACACCGAGAGAGAGAGAATCACACACACCACACACACCGAGAGAGAGAGAATCACACACACCACACACACCGAGAGAGAGAATCACACACCACACACACCGAGAGAGAGAGAATCACACACACCACACGCACCGAGAGAGAGAGAGAGAGAGAGAATCACACACCACACACACCGAGAGAGAGAGAGAATCACGCACCACATACACCGAGAGAGAGAGAGAGAGAGAGAATCACACACCACACACACCGAGAGAGAGAGAATCAACCACACCACACACACCGAGAGGGAATCTCACACACCACACACACCGAGAGAGAGAGAATCACACACCACACACACCGAGAGAGAGAGAGAGAGAATCACACACCACACACACCGAGAGAGAAGAATCACACACACCGAGAGAGAGAGAGAGGGAGAATCACGCACCACACACACCGAGAGAGAGAGAGGGAGAATCACACACCACACACACCGAGAGAGAGAGAGGGAGAATCACACACCACACACACCGAGAGAGAGAGAGGGAGAATCACACTCCACACACACCGAGAGAGAGAGAATCACACACCACATACACCGAGAGAGAACCACACACACCGAGAGAGAGAGAACCACACACACCGATACACACCGACAGCGAGCGAGAGAACCACACACACCGACTGAGTGAGAATCACGCACACCACACACACCGAGAGAGAGAGAGAATCACACACACCACACACACCGAGAGAGAGACAGAGAACCACACACACTGACAGAGAGAGAGGCAACCACGTACACCGACAGAGAGAGAGAGAATGACACACCACACACACCGAGAGAGAATCACACAACACACACCGAGAGAGAGAGAATCACACACCACACACACCGAGAGAGGGAGAGAATCACACACCACACACACCGAGAGAGAGAATCACACACCACACACACCGAGAGAGAGAGAGAGAATCACACACACCACACACACCGAGCGAGAGAGAATCACACACACCACATACACCGAGAGAGAGAGAGAGAATCACACACACCACACACACCGAGAGAGAGAGAGAGAGAATCACACACACCACACACACCGAGAGAGAGAGAATCACACACACCAAACACACCGAGAGAGAGAATCACACACCACACACACCGAGAGAGAGAATCTCACACACCCCACACACCGAGAGAGAGAAAGAATCACACACCACACACACCGAGAGAGAGAGAGAGAGAGAATCACACACCACACACACCGAGAGAGAGAATCACACACCACACACACCGAGAGAGAGAGAGAGAGAATCACACACACCGACAGAGAGAGCGAGTCACACACTCCACGCACACCGAGAGAGAGAGAATCACACACACCACACGCACCGAGAGAGAGAGAGAGAATCACACACCACACACACCGAGAGAGAGAGAGAGAGAATCACACATCACACACACCGAGAGAGAGAGAGAGAATCATACACCACACACACCGAGAGAGAGAGAGAATCACACACCACACACACCGAGAGAGAGAGAGAGAATCACACACCACACACACCGAGAGAGAGAGAGAATCACACACCACACACACCGACAGAGAGAGAGAGAATCACACACACCACACACCGAGAGAGAGAGAGAGAATCATACACCACACACACCGAGAGAGAGAGAGAGAATCTCTCACACCACACACACCGAGGGAGAGAGAGAGAGAATCACACACCACACACACCGACAGAGAGAGAGAGGGAGAATCACACACCACACACACCGAGAGAGAGGGAAACACACACACCGAGAGAGACAGAATCACACACACCACACATACCGAGAGAGAGAATCACACACAACACACACCGAGAGAGAGAGAACCACACACAACACACACAGCGAGAGAGAGAATCACACACACCGACAGAGAGAGAGGGAACCACGTACACCGACAGAGAGAGAAAGAGAACCCCACACACCGAGAGAGAGAGAGAATCACACACACCACACACACCGAGAGAGAGAGAGAATCACACACACCACACAAACCGAGAGAGAGAGAGAGAATCACACACACCACACACACCGAGAGAGAGAGATAATCACACACACCGAGAGAGAGCATCACACACCACACAAACCGAGAAAGAGAGAGAGAATCACACACCACAGTAACCGAGAGAGAGAGAATCTCACGAACCACACACACCGACAGAGAGAGAATCACACACCACACACACCGAGAAAGAGAGAATCTCTCATCACACACACTGACAGCGAGAGAACCTCACACACCGAGAGAGAGAGAGAATCTCACACCACACACACCGAGAGAGAGAGAGAGAGAGAACCACATACACACACAGCGAGAGAGAGAGAGAGAGAGAACCACACACACACACAGCGAGAGAGAGAGAGAGAGATAGAATCACACTCCACACAAACCGAGAGAGAGAATCACACACACCACACACACCGAGAGAGCGAGAGAATCACACAAACCACATACACCGAGAGAGAGAATCACACACACCACACACACCGAGAGGGAATCTCACACACCACACACACCGAGAGAGAGAGAATCACACACCACACACACCGAGAGTGAGAGAGAACCACACACACCGAGAGAGAGAGAATCTCACACACCACACACACACACACATAGAATCTCTCACACCACACATGCCGAGAGAGAGAATCACACACTACACACACCGAGAGAGAGAGAATCACACACCACACTAACCGAGAGAGAGAGAGAATCTCACACCACACACCGAGAGAGAGAGAGAGAGAGAATGACACACACACCACACACCGAGAGAGAGAAAATCATACACACCACACACACAGAGAGAGAGAGAGAGAGAATCACACACTACACACACACACCGAGAGAGAGAGAGAATCAAACACTACACACACACACCGAGAGAGAGGGAAACACACACACCACACACACCGAGAGAGACAGAATCACACACCACACATACCGAGAGAGAGAATCACACACAACACACACAGCGAGAGAGAGAATCACACACACCACACACACAGAGAGAGAGAATCTCACACACCACACACACCAACAGAGAGAGAACCACACACACCGACAGAAAGAGTATCATGCACACCACACACACCGAGAGAGAGAGAATCACACACACCGCACACCGAGAGAGAGAGAGAGAGAGAGAATCACACACCACACACACCGAGAGAGAGAGAGAATCACAGACCACACACACCGAGAGAGAGAGAGAGAGAATCTCACACACACCGAGAGAGAGAGAATCACACACCACACACACCGAGAGAATCACACACACCACACACACCGACAGCGAGCGAGAGAACGAACCACACACACCGACAGAGAGAGAATTTCACACACCACACACCGAGAGAGAGAGAGAGAATCACACACCACACACACCGAGAGAGAGAGAGAGAATCACACACCACACACACCGAGAGAGAGAGAATTGCACACCACACACACCGAGAGAATGAATCACACACTACACACACCGAGAGATAGAGAATCACACACCCCACACACCGAGAAAGAGAGAATCACACACACCACACACACCGAGAGAGAGAGAGAGAGAATCACACACACCGAGAGAGAGAGAGAGAGAGAGAATCACACACACCACACAAACCGAGAGAGAGAGAGAATCACACACACCACACACACCGAGAGAGAGAATCACACACCACACAAACCGAGAGAGAGAGAGAATCACACACACCACACACACCGAGAGAGAGAGAGAGAGAGAGAGAGAGAATCACACACACCACACACACCCCACACACCGAGAGAGAGAATCACACACCACACAAACCGAGAGAGAGAGAGAGAGAGTATCACACACCACACACACCGAGAGAGAGAGAGAGAGAATCTCACACACCACACACACCGATCGTGAGAGAGCCACACACACCGACAGAGAGAGAATCACACACCACATACACCGAGAGAGAGAGAATCTCTCTCACCACACACACCGACAGCGAGAAAACCTCACACACCGAGAGAGAGAGAATCTTTACACACCACACACACCGAGAGAGTGAGAGAATCACACACACCACACACACCGAGAGAGAGAGAATCAACCACACCACACACACCGAGAGAGAGAACCACACACACCGAGAGAGAGAGAATCTCACACACCACACACACCAACAGAGAGAGAGAGGGAGAATCACACACCACACACACCGAGAGAGAGAGAGGGAGAATCACACACCACACACACCGAGAGAGAGAGAGGGAGAATCACACACCACACACACCGAGAGAGAGAATCACACACCACACACACCGAGAGGGAGAGAAAGAATCTCACACACCACACACACCGAGAGAGCGAGAATTGCACACCACACACACCGAGAGAATGAATCACACACTACACACACCGAGAGAGAGAGAATCACACACACCGAGAGAGAGAGAGAGAGAGAGAGAGAGAGAATCACACACACCACACAAACCGAGAGAGAGAGAGAATCACACACACCACACACACCGAGAGAGAGAATCACACACCACACAAACCGAGAGAGAGAGAGAATCACACACACCACACACACCGAGAGAGAGAGAGAGAGAGAGAGAGAGAGAGAATCACACACACCGAGAGAGAGAATCACACACCACACAAACCGAGAGAGAGAGAGAGAGTATCACACACCACACACACCGAGAGAGAGAGAGAGAGAATCTCACACACCACACACACCGATCGTGAGAGAGCCACACACACCGACAGAGAGAGAATCACACACCACATACACCGAGAGAGAGAGAATCTCTCTCACCACACACACCGACAGCGAGAAAACCTCACACACCGAGAGAGAGAGAATCTTTACACACCACACACACCGAGAGAGTGAGAGAATCACACACACCACACACACCGAGAGAGAGAGAATCAACCACACCACACACACCGAGAGGGAATCTCACACACCACACACACAGAGAGAGAATCTCACACACCACACACACCGAGAGAGAGAACCACACACACCGAGAGAGAGAGAATCTCACACACCACACACACCAACAGAGAGAGAACCACACACACCGACACACACCGACAGCGAGCGAGAGAACCACACACACCGACTGAGAGAGAATCACGCACACTGACAGAGAGAGAGGCAACCACGTACACCGACAGAGAGAGAGAGAATGACACACCACACACACCGAGAGAGAATCACACACCACACACCGAGAGAGAGAGAATCACACACACCACACACACCGAGAGAGAGAGAGGGAGAATCACACACCACACACACCGAGAGAGAGAGAGGGAGAATCACACACCACACACACCGAGAGAGAGAGAGGGAGAATCACACACCACACACACCGAGAGAGAGAATCACACACCACACACACCGAGAGGGAGAGAAAGAATCTCACACACCACACACACCGAGAGAGAGAGAGAGAGAATCACACACACCACACACACCGAGAGAGAGAGAGAGAATCTCACACACCACACACACCGAGAGAGAGAATGAGAGAGAGAGAGAGAATCACACACACCACACACACCGAGAGAGAGAATGACACACCACACACACCGAGAGAGAGAGAATCACACACCACACACACCGAGAGAGAGAGAGAATCACACACCACACACACCGAGAGAGCGAATCTCACACACCACACACACCGAGAGAGAGAATGACACACCACACACACCGAGAGAGAGAGAATCACACACCACACACACCGAGAGAGCGAATCTCACACACCACACACACCGAGAGAGAGAATCACACACTACAGAAACCGAGAGAGAGAGAGAGAGAGAATCACACACCACACACACAGAGAGAGAGAGAGAGAATCACACACCACACACACCGACAGAGAGAGCGAGTCACACACACCACACGCACCGAGAGAGAGAGAATCACACACCACACACACCGAGAGAGAGAGAATCACACACACCACACACACCGAGAGAGAGAGAATCACACACACCACACACACCGAGAGAGAGAGAGAGAATCACACACCACACACACCGAGAGAGAGAGAATCACACACACCACACGCACCGAGAGAGAGAGAGAGAGAATCACACACCACACACACCGAGAGAGAGAGAGAATCACGCACCACATACACCGAGAGAGAGAGAGAGAGAATCACACACCACACACACCGAGAGAGAGAGAATCAACCACACCACACACACCGAGAGGGAATCTCACACACCACACACACCGAGAGGGAATCTCACACACCACACACACCGAGAGAGAGAGAATCACACACCACACACACCGAGAGAGAGAATCACACACACCGAGAGAGAGAGAGAGAGAGAATCACACACCACACACACCGAGAGAGAGAATCACACACACCGAGAGAGAGCGAGAGGGAGAATCACGCACCACACACACCGAGAGAGAGAGGGAGAATCACACACCACACACACCGAGAGAGAGAGAGGGAGAATCACACACCACACACACCGAGAGAGAGAGAGGGAGAATCACACACCACACACACCGAGAGAGAGAGAATCACACACCACATACACCGAGAGAGAACCACACACACCGAGAGAGAGATAATCTCACACACCACACACACCAACAGAGAGAGAACCACACACACCGATACACACCGACAGCGAGCGAGAGAACCACACACACCGACTGAGTGAGAATCACGCACACCACACACACCGAGAGAGAGAATCACACACACCACACACACCGAGAGAGAGACAGAGAACCACACACACTGACAGAGAGAGAGGCAACCACGTACACCGACAGAGAGAGAGAGAATGACACACCACACACACCGAGAGAGAATCACACAACACACACCGAGAGAGAGAGAATCACACACCACACACACCGAGAGAGGGAGAATCACACACCACACACACCGAGAGAGAGAGAGAATCACACACCACACACACCGAGAGAGAGAATCACACACCACACACACAGAGAGAGACAGAGAGAAACACACACACCACACACACCGAGAGAGAGAGAATCACACACCACACACACCGAGAGAGAGAATCTCACACACCCCACACACCGAGAGAGAGAAAGAATCACACACCACACACACCGAGAGAGAGAGAGAGAGAGAATCACACACCACACACACCGAGAGAGAGAGAGAGAATCACACACCACACACACCGAGAGAGAGAGAGAGAATCACACATCACACACACCGAGAGAGAGAGAGAGAATCATACACCACACACACCGAGAGAGAGAGAGAATCACACACCACACACACCGACAGAGAGAGAGAGAATCACACACACCACACACCGAGAGAGAGAGAGAGAATCATACACCACACACACCGAGAGAGAGAGAGAGAATCTCTCACACCACACACGCCGAGAGAGAGAGAGAATCATACACCACACACACCGAGAGAGAGAATCACTCACCACACACACCGAGAGAGAGAGAGAGAATCATACACCACACACACCGAGGGAGAGAGAGAGAGAATCACACACCACACACACCGACAGAGAGAGAGAGGGAGAATCACACACCACACACACCGAGAGAGAGGGAAACACACACACCGAGAGAGACAGAATCACACACATCACACATACCGAGAGAGAGAATCACACACAACACACACCGAGAGAGAGAGAGAGAGAACCACACACAACACACACAGCGAGAGAGAGAATCACACACACCGACAGAGAGAGAGGGAACCACGTACACCGACAGAGAGAGAAAGAGAACCCCACACACCGAGAGAGAGAGAGAATCACACACACCACACACACCGAGAGAGAGAGAGAGAGAATCACACACACCACACACACCGAGAGAGAGAGAATCACACACACCACACACACCGAGAGAGAGAATCACACACCACACACACCGAGAGAGAGAATCTCACACACCCCACACACCGAGAGAGAGAAAGAATCACACACCACACACACCGAGAGAGAGAGAGAGAGAGAATCACACACCACACACACCGAGAGAGAGAGAGAATCACACACACACACACACCGAGAGAGAGAGAGAGAGAATCACACACCACACACACCGAGAGAGAGAATCACACACACCGAGAGAGAGCGAGAGGGAGAATCACGCACCACACACACCGAGAGAGAGAGGGAGAATCACACACCACACACACCGAGAGAGAGAGAGGGAGAATCACACACCACACACACCGAGAGAGAGAGAGGGAGAATCACACACCACACACACCGAGAGAGAGAGAATCACACACCACATACACCGAGAGAGAACCACACACACCGAGAGAGAGATAATCTCACACACCACACACACCAACAGAGAGAGAACCACACACACCGATACACACCGACAGCGAGCGAGAGAACCACACACACCGACTGAGTGAGAATCACGCACACCACACACACCGAGAGAGAGAATCACACACACCACACACACCGAGAGAGAGACAGAGAACCACACACACTGACAGAGAGAGAGAAGCAACCACGTACACCGACAGAGAGAGAGAGAATGACACACCACACACACCGAGAGAGAATCACACAACACACACCGAGAGAGAGAGAATCACACACCACACACACCGAGAGAGGGAGAATCACACACCACACACACCGAGAGAGAGAGAGAATCACACACCACACACACCGAGAGAGAGAATCACACACCACACACACAGAGAGAGACAGAGAGAAACACACACACCACACACACCGAGAGAGAGAGAATCACACACCACACACACCGAGAGAGAGAATCTCACACACCCCACACACCGAGAGAGAGAAAGAATCACACACCACACACACCGAGAGAGAGAGAGAGAGAGAATCACACACCACACACACCGAGAGAGAGAGAGAGAATCACACACACCGACAGAGAGAGAGGGAACCACGTACACCGACAGAGAGAGAAAGAGAACCCCACACACCGAGAGAGAGAGAGAATCACACACACCACACACACCGAGAGAGAGAGAGAATCACACACACCACACAAACCGAGAGAGAGAGAGAGAATCACACACACCACACACACCGAGAGAGAGAGATAATCACACACACCGAGAGAGAGCATCACACGCCACACAAACCGAGAAAGAGAGAGAGAATCACACACCACAGTAACCGAGAGAGAGAGAATCTCACGAACCACACACACCGACAGAGAGAGAATCACACACCACACACACCGAGAAAGAGAGAATCTCTCATCACACACACTGACAGCGAGAGAACCTCACACACCGAGAGAGAGAGAGAATCTCACACCACACACACCGAGAGAGAGAGAGAGAGAGAGAGAACCACATACACACACAGCGAGAGAGAGAGAGAGAGAGAACCACATACACACACAGCGAGAGAGAGAGAGAGAGATAGAATCACACTCCACACAAACCGAGAGAGAGAATCACACACACCACACACACCGAGAGAGCGAGAGAATCACACAAACCACATACACCGAGAGAGAGAATCACACACACCACATACACCGAGAGCGAATCTCACACACCACACACACCGAGAGAGAGAGAATCACACACCACACACACCGAGAGTGAGAGAGAACCACACACACCGAGAGAGAGAGAATCTCACACACCACACACACACACACATAGAATCTCTCACACCACACATGCCGAGAGAGAGAATCACACACTACACACACCGAGAGAGAGAGAATCACACACCACACTAACCGAGAGAGAGAGAGAATCACACACTACACACACACACCGAGAGAGAGAGAGAATCAAACACTACACACACACACCGAGAGAGAGGGAAACACACACACCACACACACCGAGAGAGACAGAATCACACACCACACATACCGAGAGAGAGAGAATCACACACAACACACACAGCGAGAGAGAGAATCACACACACCACACACCGAGAGAGAGAGAATCACACACCGAGAGAGAGAGAGGGAGACTCACACACCACACACACCGAGAGAGAGAGAATCACACACCACACACACCGAGAGAGAGAGAGAATCACACACCACACACACCGAGAGAAAGAGAGAATCACACACCACACACACCGAGAGAGAGAATCACACACACCACACACCGAGAGAGAGAGAATCACACACCGAGAGAGTGAGAGAGAGAGAATCACGCACCACACACACCGAGAGAGAGAGAATTGCACACCACACACACCGAGAGAGAGAGAGAATCACACACCACACACACCGAGAGAGAGAGAGAATCACACACACCACACACACCGAGAGAGAGAGAATCACACACACCACACACACCGAGAGAGAGAATCACACACACCGAGAGAGAGAATGAGAGAGAGAGAGAATCACACACACCGAGAGAGAGAATCACACACCACATAAACCGAGAGAGAGAATCACACACCACACAAACCGAGAGAGAGAATTACACACCACACAAACCGAGAGAGAGCGATTGAGAATCATACCCATCACACACACCGAGAAAGAGAGAGAATCTCTCACACCACACACACCGAGAGAGAGAGAGAGAATCTCTCACACCACACACACCGAGAGAGAGAGAGAATCACACACCACACACACCGAGAGAGAGAGAGAATCACACACTCCACACACACCGAGAGAGAGAGAATCACACACACCACACACACCGAGAGAGAGAGAATCACACACACCACACACACCGAGAGAGAGAGAGAATCACACACTACACACACCGAGAGAGAGAGAGAATCACACACACCACACACACCGAGAGAGAGAGAGAAAGAGAATCACACACCACACACACCGAGAGAGAGAGAGAGAATCACACACACCGACAGAGAGAGAATCACACACCACACACACCGAGAGAGAGAGAATCACACACCACACACACCGAGAGAGAGAATCACACACCATACAAACCGAGAGAGAGAGAATCACACACCACACACACCGACAGAGAGAGAGAGAAAATCACACAACACGCACACCGAGAGAAAGAGAGAGAATCACACACACCACACACACCGAGAGAGAGAGAGAATCACACACACCACACACACCGAGAGAGAGAGAATCACACACACCACACACACCGAGAGAGAGAATGAGAGAGAGAGAGAATCTCACACACCGAGAGAGAGAATTACATAGCACACACACCGAGAGAGAGAATCACACACCACATAAACCGAGAGAGAGAATCACACACCACACAAACCGAGAGAGAGAATCACACACCACACAAACCGAGAGAGAGCGATTGAGAATCATACCCATCACACACACCGAGAAAGAGAGAGAATCTCTCACACCACACACACCGAGAGAGAGAGAGAGATAATCTCTCACACCACACACACCGAGAGAGAGAGAGAATCACACACCACACACACCGAGAGAGAGAGAGAATCACACACTCCACACACACCGAGAGAGAGAGAATCACACACACCACACACACCGAGAGAGAGAGAGAATCACACACACCACACACACCGAGAGAGAGAGAGAATCACACACACCACACACACCGAGAGAGAATCACACACACCACACACACCGAGAGAGAGAGAATCACACACACCACACACACCGAGAGAGAATGAGAGAGAGAGAGAATCACACACACCGAGAGAGAGAATTACATAGCACACACACCGAGAGAGAGAATCACACACCACATAAACCGAGAGAGAGAATCACACACCACACAAACCGAGAGAGAGAATCACACACCACACAAACCGAGAGAGAGAGAATCACACACCACACACACCGAGAGAGAGAGAATCACACACACCACACACACCGAGAGAGAGAGAGAATCTCTCACACCACACACACCGAGAGAGAGAGAGAGAGAATCTCTCACACCACACACACCGAGAGAGAGAGAATCACACACACCACACACACCGAGAGAGAGAGAATCACACACACCACACACACCGAGAGAGAGAATCTCACACCACACACACCGAGAGAGAGAGAGAATCACACACCACACAAACCGAGAGAGAGAGAGAATCACACACCACACACACCGAGAGAGAGAGAGAATCGCACACTCCACACACACCGAGAGAGAGAGAATCACACACACCACACACACCGAGAGAGAGAGAATCACACACACCACACACACCGAGAGAAAGAATCTCACACCACACAAACCGAGAGAGAGAGAGAATCACACACTACACACACCGAGAGAGAGAGAATCACACACACCACACACACCGAGAGAGAGAGAGAATCACACACACCACACACACCGAGAGAAAGAATCTCACACCACACAAACCGAGAGAGAGAGAGAATCACACACCACACACACCGAGAGAGAGAGAATCACACACCACACACACCGAGAGAGAGAATCACACACCATACAAACCGAGAGAGAGAGAATCACACACCACACACACCGAGAGAGAGAATCACACACCATACAAACCGAGAGAGAGAGAATCACACACCACACAAACCGAGAGAGAGAATTACACACCACACAAACCGAGAGAGAGCGATTGAGAATCATACCCATCACACACACCGAGAAAGAGAGAGAATCTCTCACACCACACACACCGAGGGAGAGAGAGAGAATCTCTCACACCACACACACCGAGAGAGAGAGAGAATCACACACCACACACACCGAGAGAGAGAGAGAATCACACACTCCACACACACCGAGAGAGAGAGAATCACACACCACACACACCGAGAGAGAGAGAATCACACACACCACACACACCGAGAGAAAGAATCTCACACCACACAAACCGAGAGAGAGAGAGAATCACACACCATACAAACCGAGAGAGAGAGAATCACACACACCACACACCGACAGAGAGAGAGAGAGAATCACACAACACACACACCGAGAGAAAGAGAGAGAATCACACACACCACACACACCGAGAGAGAGAGAGAATCACACACACCACACACACCGAGAGAGAGAATGAGAGAGAGAGAGAATCTCACACACCGAGAGAGAGAATTACATAGCACACACACCGAGAGAGAGAATCACACACCACATAAACCGAGAGAGAGAATCACACACCACACAAACCGAGAGAGAGAATCACACACCACACAAACCGAGAGAGAGAATCACACACACACCACACACCGAGAGAGAGAAAATCATACACACCACACACACCGAGAGAGAGAGAGAGAATCACACACACCACACACACCGAGAGAGAGAGAATCACACACCACACACACCGAGAGAGAGAGAGAATCACACACCACACACACCGAGAGAGAGAGAGAGAATCTCACACACCACACACACCGAGGGAGAATCACACACCACACACACCGAGAGAGAGAGAATCACGCATACCACACACACCGAGAGAGAGAATCACACACCGAGAATCACACACCACACAAACCGAGAGAATCGCACACACCACACACACCGAGAGAGAGAAAGAATCTCACACCACACAAACCGAGAGCGAGAGAGAATCACACACTACACACACCGAGAGAGAGAGAGAATGACACACACCACACACACCGAGAGAGAGAGAGAAAGAGAATCACACACCACACACACCGAGAGAGAGAGAATCACACACCACACACACCGAGAGAGAGAGAGAGAGAATCACACAACACACACACCGAGAGAAAGAGAGAGAATCACACACACCACACACACCGAGAGAGAGAGAGAATCACACACACCACACACACCGAGAGAGAGAGAGAATCATACACACCACACACACCGAGAGAGAGAGAGAATCACACACACCACACACACCGAGAGAGAGAGAATCACACACACCACACACACCGAGAGAGAGAGAATCACACACACCACACACACCGAGAGAGAATGAGAGAGAGAGAGAATCACACACACCGAGAGAGAGAATTACATAGCACACACACCGAGAGAGAGAATCACACACCACATAAACCGAGAGAGAGAATCACACACCACACAAACCGAGAGAGAGAATCACACACCACACAAACCGAGAGAGAGAGAATCACACACCACACACACCGAGAGAGAGAGAATCACACACACCACACACACCGAGAGAGAGAGAGAATCTCTCACACCACACACACCGAGAGAGAGAGAGAGAATCTCTCACACTACACACACCGAGAGAGAGAGAATCACACACACCACACACACCGAGAGAGAGAGAATCACACACACCACACACACCGAGAGAGAGAATCTCACACCACACACACCGAGAGAGAGAGAGAATCACACACCACACAAACCGAGAGAGAGAGAATCACACACCACACACACCGAGAGAGAGAGAGAATCGCACACTCCACACACACCGAGAGAGAGAGAATCACACACACCACACACACCGAGAGAGAGAGAATCACACACACCACACACACCGAGAGAAAGAATCTCACACCACACAAACCGAGAGAGAGAGAGAATCACACACTACACACACCGAGAGAGAGAATCACACACACCACACACACCGAGAGAGAGAGAGAGAGAGAGAAAGAGAATCACACACCACACACACCGAGAGAGAGAGAATCACACACCACACACACCGAGAGAGAGAATCACACACCATACAAACCGAGAGAGAGAGAATCACACACCACACACACCGACAGAGAGAGAGAGAGAATCACACAACACACACACCGAGAGAAAGAGAGAGAATCACACACCACACACACCGAGAGAGAATCACATACGCCGACAGAGAGAGCGAGTCACACACTCCACGCACACCGAGAGAGAGAATCACACACCACACACACCGAGAGAGAGAGAATCACACACCACACACACCGAGAGAGAATCACACACACCACACACACCGAGAGAGAGAATCACACACACCACACACACCACACACACCGAGAGAGAGAGAGAGAATCACACACACCACACACACCGAGAGAGAGAGAGAGAGAATCACACACACCACACACACCGAGAGAGAGAGAGAGAATCACACACACCACACACACCGAGAGAGAGAGAGAGAATCACACACACCACACACACCGAGAGAGAGAGAGAATCACACACACCACACACACCGAGAGAGAATCACACACACCACACAAACCGATAGAGAGAGATTGAGAATCATACACACCACACACACCGAGAGAGAGAGAGAGAGAGAATCACACACCACACACAACGAGAGAGAGAGAGAGAGAGAGAATCACACACCACACACACCGACAGAGAGAGAGAGAGAGAGAGAATCACACACCACACACACCGACAGAGAGAGAGAGAGAGAGAATCACACACCACACACACCGAGAGAGAGGGAAACACACACACCGAGAGAGACAGGATCACACACACCACACATACCGAGAGAGAGAATCACACACACCGACAGAGAGAGAGGGAACCACGTACCCCACACCGAGAGAGAGAGAATCACACACACCACACACACCGAGAGAGAGAGAGAGAGAGAGAGAGAGAGAGAATCACACACACCACACACACCGAGAGAGAGAGAATCACACACACCACACACACCGAGAGAGAGAATCACACACCACACACACCGAGAGAGAGAATCACACACCACACAAACCGAGAGAGAGAGAGAATCACACACCACACACACCGAGAGAGAGAATCACACACCACACACACCGAGAGAGACAGAGAATCACACACCACACACACCGAGAGAGAGAATCACACACCACACACACCGAGAGAGAGAATCACACACCACACACACCGAGAGAGCGAGAGAGAGAGAGAGAGAGAGAATCTCTCATACCACACACACACACATAGAATCTCTCACACCACACATGCCGAGAGAGAGAATCACACACTACACACACCGAGAGAGAGAGAATCACACACCACACTAACCGAGAGAGAGAGAGAGAGAGAGAGAATCACACACCACACACACCGACAGAGAGAGAGAGAGAGAGAATCACACACCACACACACCGACAGAGAGAGAGAGAGAGAGAGAATCACACACCACACACACCGAGAGAGAGAGAATCACACACACCGAGAGAGAGAATTACATAGCACACACACCGAGAGAGAGAATCACACACCACATAAACCGAGAGAGAGAATCACACACCACACAAACCGAGAGAGAGAATCACACACCACACAAACCGAGAGAGAGCGATTGAGAATCATACCCATCACACACACCGAGAAAGAGAGAGAATCTCTCACACCACACACACCGAGAGAGAGAGAGAGAGAATCTCTCACACCACACACACCGAGAGAGAGAGAGAATCACACACCACACACACCGAGAGAGAGAGAGAATCACACACTCCACACACACCGAGAGAGAGAGAATCACACACACCACACACACCGAGAGAGAGAGAATCACACACCACACACACCGAGAGAAAGAATCTCACACCACACACACCGAGAGAGAGAGAGAAAGAGAATCACACACCACACACACCGAGAGAGAGAGAGAATCACACACCACACACACCGAGAGAGAGAATCACACACCATACAAACCGAGAGAGAGAGAATCACACACCACACACACCGACAGAGAGAGAGAGAGAATCACACAACACACACACCGAGAGAAAGAGAGAGAATCACACACACCACACACACCGAGAGAGAGAGAGAATCACACACACCACACACACCGAGAGAGAGAGAATCACACACACCACACACACCGAGAGAGAGAATGAGAGAGAGAGAGAATCACACACACCGAGAGAGAGAATTACATACCACACACACCGAGAGAGAGAATCACACACCACATAAACCGAGAGAGAGAATCACACACCACACAAACCGAGAGAGAGAATCACACACCACACAAACCGAGAGAGAGAATCACACACACACCACACACCGAGAGAGAGAAAATCATACACACCACACATACCGAGAGAGAGAGAGAGAATCTCTCACACCACACACACCGAGAGAGAGAGAATCACACACCACACACACCGAGAGAGAGAGAGAGAGAATCACACACACCACACACACCGAGAGAGAATCACACACCACACACACCGAGAGAGAGAGAATCACGCATACCACACACACCGAGAGAGAGAATCACACACCGAGAATCACACACCACACAAACCGAGAGAATCGCACACACCACATACACCGAGAGAGAGAGAGAATCACACACCACACACACCGAGAGAGAGAGAGAGAGAGAGAGAATCACACACTACACACACCGAGAGTGAGAGAGAACCACACACACCGAGAGAGAGAGAATCTCACACACCACACACACCAACAGAGAGAGAACCACACACAACGAGAGAGAGAGAATCACACACCACACACACCGAGAGAGAGAATCACACACACCACACACCGAGAGAGAGAATCACACACCGAGAGAGAGAGAGAATCACACACCACACACACCGAGAGAGAGGGAGACTCACACACCACACACACCGAGAGAGAGAGAGAATTGCACACCACACACACCGAGAGAGAGAGAGAATCACACACCACACACACCGAGAGAAAGAGAGAATCACACACACCACACACACCGAGAGAGAGAGAATCACACACACCACACACACCGAGAGAGAGAATGAGAGAGAGAGAGAATCACACACACCGAGAGAGAGAATTACATAGCACACACACCGAGAGAGAGAATCACACACCACATAAACCGAGAGAGAGAATCACACACCACACAAACCGAGAGAGAGAATCACACACACCACACACCGAGAGAGAGAAAATCATACACACCACACATACCGAGAGAGAGAGAGAGAATCTCTCACACCACACACACCGAGAGAGAGAGAATCACACACCACACACACCGAGAGAGAGAGAGAGAATCACACACACCACACACACCGAGAGAGAATCACACACCACACACACCGAGAGAGAGAGAATCACGCATACCACACACACCAAGAGAGAGAATCACACACCGAGAATCACACACCACACAAACCGAGAGAATCGCACACACCACATACACCGAGAGAGAGAGAGAATCACACACCACACACACCGAGAGAGAGAGAGAGAGAGAGAGAATCACACACTGCACACACCGAGAGTGAGAGAGAACCACACACACCGAGAGAGAGAGAATCACACACCACACACACCGAGAGAGAGAATCACACACACCACACACACCGAGAGAGAGAATCACACACCGAGAGAGAGAGTGAGAATCACACACCACACACACCGAGAGAGAGAGAGAGGGAGACTCACACACCACACACACCGAGAGAGAGAGAGAATTGCACACCACACACACCGAGAGAGAGAGAGAATCACACACCACACACACCGAGAGAAAGAGAGAATCACACACACCACACACACCGAGAGAGAGATAGAATCACACACACCACACACCGAGAGAGAGAGAGAATTGCACACCACACACACCGAGAGAGAGAGAGAATCACACACCACACACACCGAGAGAATCACACACACCACACACACCGAGAGAGAGAAAGAATCTCACACCACACAAACCGAGAGAGAGAGAGAATCACACACTACACACACCGAGAGAGAGAAAGAATCTCACACCACACAAACCGAGAGAGAGAGAGAATCACACACTACACACACCGAGAGAGAGAGAGAATCACACACACCACACACACCGAGAGAGAGAGAGAAAGAGAATCACACACCACACACACCGAGAGAGAGAGAGAATCACACACACCGACACAGAGAGAATCACACACCACACACACCGAGAGAGAGAGAATCACACACCATACAAACCGAGAGAGAGAGAATCACACACCACACACACCGAGAGAGAGAGAATCACACACCACACACACCGAGAGAATCACACACACCACACACACCGAGAGAGAGAAAGAATCTCACACCACACAAACCGAGAGCGAGAGAGAATCACACACTACACACACCGAGAGAGAGAGAGAATGACACACACCACACACACCGAGAGAGAGAGAGAAAAAGAATCACACACCACACACACCGAGAGAGAGAGAATCACACACCACACACACCGAGAGAGAGAATCACACACCATACAAACCGAGAGAGAGAGAATCACACACCACACACACCGACAGAGAGAGAGAGAGAATCACACAACACACACACCGAGAGAAAGAGAGAGAATCACACACACCACACACACCGAGAGAGAGAGAGAATCACACACACCACACACACCGAGAGAGAGAGAGAATCACACACACCACACACACCGAGAGAGAGAGAGAATCACACACACCACACACACCGAGAGAGAATCACACACACCACACACACCGAGAGAGAGAGAATCACACACACCACACACACCGAGAGTGAATGAGAGAGAGAGAGAATCACACACACCGAGAGAGAGAATGAGAGAGAGAGAGAATCACACACACCGAGAGAGAGAATTACATAGCACACACACCGAGAGAGAGAATTACACACCACATAAACCGAGAGAGAGAATCACACACCACACAAACCGAGAGAGAGAATCACACACCACACAAACCGAGAGAGAGCGATTGAGAATCATACCCATCACACACACCGAGAAAGAGAGAGAATCTCTCACACCACACACACCGAGAGAGAGAGAGAGAATCTCTCACACCACACACACCGAGAGAGAGAGAATCACACACACCACACACACCGAGAGAGAGAGAATCACACACACCACACACACCGAGAGAGAGAATCTCACACCACACACACCGAGAGAGAGAGAGAGAATCACACACCACACAAACCGAGAGAGAATCACACACCACACACACCGAGAGAGAGAGAGAATCGCACACTCCACACACACCGAGAGAGAGAGAATCACACACACCACACACACCGAGAGAGAGAGAATCACACACACCACACACACCGAGAGAAAGAATCTCACACCACACAAACCGAGAGAGAGAGAGAATCACACACTACACACACCGAGAGAGAGAGAGAATCACACACACCACACACACCGAGAGAGAGAGAGAGAGAAAGAGAATCACACACCACACACACCGAGAGAGAGAGAATCACACACCACACACACCGAGAGAGAGAATCACACACCATACAAACCGAGAGAGAGAGAATCACACACCACACACACCGACAGAGAGAGAGAGAGAATCACACAACACACACACCGAGAGAAAGAGAGAGAATCACACACCACACACACCGAGAGAGAATCACATACGCCGACAGAGAGAGCGAGTCACACACTCCACGCACACCGAGAGAGAGAATCACACACCACACACACCGAGAGAGAGAGAATCACACACCACACACACCGAGAGAGAGAATCACACACACCACACACACCGAGAGAGAGAATCACACACACCACACACACCGAGAGAGAGAGAGAGAATCACACACACCACACACACCGAGAGAGAATCACACACACCACACACACCGAGAGAGAGAATCACACACACCACACACACCACACACACCGAGAGAGAGAGAGAGAATCACACACCACACACACCGAGAGAGAGAGAGAGAATCACACACACCACACACACCGAGAGAGAATCACACACACCACACAAACCGAGAGAGAGAGATTGAGAATCATACACACCACACACACCGAGAGAGAGAGAGAATCACACACCACACACACCGAGAGAGAGAGAGAGAATCACACACCACACACACCGACAGAGAGAGAGAGAGAGAGAATCACACACCACACACACCGAGAGAGAGGGAAACACACACACCGAGAGAGAAAGGATCACACACACCACACATACCGAGAGAGAGAATCACACACACCGACAGAGAGAGAGGGAACCACGTACACCGACAGAGAGAGAGGGAGAACCCCACACACCGAGAGAGAGAGAATCACACACACCACACACACCGAGAGAGAGAGAGAGAGAGAGAGAGAGAGAATCACACACACCACACACACCGAGAGAGAGAGAATCACACACACCACACACACCGAGAGAGAGAATCACACACCACACACACCGAGAGAATCACACACCACACAAACCGAGAGGGAGAGAGAATCACACACCACACACACCGAGAGAGAGAATCACACACCACACACACCGAGAGAGAGAGAATCACACACCATACAAACCGAGAGAGAGAGAATCACACACCACACACACCGAGAGAGAGAGATATAGAATCACACAACACACACACCGAGAGAAAGAGAGAGAATCACACACACCACACACACCGAGAGAGAGAGAGAATCACACACACCACACACACCGAGAGAGAGAGAGAATCACACACACCACACACACCGAGAGAGAGAGAGAATCACACACCACACACACCGAGAGAGAGAGAGAATCACACACACCACACACACCGAGAGAGAATGAGAGAGAGAGAGAATCACACACACCACACACACCGAGAGAGAGAGAATCACACACACCACACACACCGAGAGAGAATGAGAGAGAGAGAGAATCACACACACCGAGAGAGAGAATTACATAGCACGCACACCGAGAGAGAGAATCACACACCACATAAACCGAGAGAGAGAATCACACACCACACAAACCGAGAGAGAGAATCACACACCACACAAACCGAGAGAGAGCGATTGAGAATCATACCCATCACACACACCGAGAAAGAGAGAGAATCTCTCACACCACACACACCGAGAGAGAGAGAGAGAATCTCTCACACCACACACACCGAGAGAGAGAGAATCACACACACCACACACACCGAGAGAGAGAGAATCACACACACCACACACACCGAGAGAGAGAATCTCACACCACACACACCGAGAGAGAGAGAGAATCACACACCACACAAACCAAGAGAGAGAGAGAATCACACACCACACACACCGAGAGAGAGAGAGAATCGCACACTCCACACACACCGAGAGAGAGAGAATCACACACACCACACACACCGAGAGAGAGAGAATCACACACACCACACACACCGAGAGAAAGAATCTCACACCACACAAACCGAGAGAGAGAGAGAATCACACACTACACACACCGAGAGAGAGAGAGAATCACACACACCACACACACCGAGAGAGAGAGAAAGAGAATCACACACCACACACACCGAGAGAGAGAGAGAATCACACACCACACACACCGACAGAGAGAGAATCACACAACACACACACCGAGAGAAAGAGAGAGAATCACACACCACACACACCGAGAGAGAATCACATACGCCGACAGAGAGAGCGAGTCACACACTCCACGCACACCGAGAGAGAGAATCACACACCACACACACCGAGAGAGAGAGAATCACACACCACACACACCGAGAGAGAGAATCACACACACCACACACACCGAGAGAGAGAATCACACACACCACACACACCGGGAGAGAGAGAGAGAGAGAGAATCACACACACCACACACACCGAGAGAGAGAGAGAGAGAATCACACACACCACGCACACCGAGAGAGAGAGAGAATCACACACACCACACACACCGAGAGAGAATCACACACACCACACACACCGAGAGAGAGAATCACACACACCACACACACCGAGAGAGAGAATGAGAGAGAGAATCACACACATCGAGAGAGAGAATTACATAGCACACACACCGAGAGAGAGAATCACACACCACACAAACCGAGAGAGAGAATCACACACTACACACACCGAGAGAGAGAGAGAAAATCATACACACCACACACACCAAGAGTGAGAGAGAGAGAGAATCTCTCACACCACACACACCGAGAGTGAGAGAGAACCACACACACCGAGAGAGAGAGAATCTCACACACCACACACACCAACAGAGAGAGAACCACACACCGGGAGAGAGAGAATCACACACCACACACACCGAGAGAGAGAATCACACACACCACACACCGAGAGAGAGAATCTCACAGCGAGAGAGAGAGAGAGAATCACACACCACACACACCGAGAGAGAGAGAGAATCACGCACCACACACACCGAGAGAGAGAGAGAGAGAGAGAGAATCACACACCACACACACCGAGAGAGAGGGAAACACACACACCGAGAGAGACAGGATCACACACACCACACATACCGAGAGAGAGAATCACACACACCGACAGAGAGAGAGGGAACCACGTACACCGACAGAGAGAGAGGGAGAACCCCACACACCACACACCGAGAGAGAGAGAATCACACACACCGAGAGAGAGAGAGAGAGAGAGAGAGAGAGAGAGAATCACACACACCACACACACCGAGAGAGAGAGAATCACACACACCACACACACCGAGAGAGAGAATCACACACCACACAAACCGAGAGAGAGAGAGAATCACACACCACACACACCGAGAGAGAGAATCACACACCACACACACCGAGAGAGACAGAGAATCACACACCACACACACCGAGAGAGAGAATCACACACCACACACACCGAGAGAGAGAGAGGGAGACTCACACACCACACACACCGAGAGAGAGAGAGAATTGCACACCACACACACCGAGAGAGAGAGAGAATCACACACCACACACACCGAGAGAAAGAGAGAATCACACACACCACACACACCGAGAGAGAGAGAGAATCACACACACCACACACACCGAGAGAGAGAGAGAATTGCACACCACACACACCGAGAGAGAGAGAGAATCACACACCACACACACCGAGAGAATCACACACACCACACACACCGAGAGAGAGAAAGAATCTCACACCACACAAACCGAGAGAGAGAGAGAATCACACACTACACACACCGAGAGAGAGAAAGAATCTCACACCACACAAACCGAGAGAGAGAGAGAATCACACACTACACACACCGAGAGAGAGAGAGAATCACACACACCACACACACCGAGAGAGAGAGAGAAAGAGAATCACACACCACACACACCGAGAGAGAGAGAGAATCACACACACCGACACAGAGAGAATCACACACCACACACACCGAGAGAGAGAGAATCACACACCATACAAACCGAGAGAGAGAGAATCACACACCACACACACCGAGAGAGAGAGAATCACACACCACACACACCGAGAGAATCACACACACCACACACACCGAGAGAGAGAAAGAATCTCACACCACACAAACCGAGAGCGAGAGAGAATCACACACTACACACACCGAGAGAGAGAGAGAATGACACACACCACACACACCGAGAGAGAGAGAGAGAAAGAGAATCACACACCACACACACCGAGAGAGAGAGAATCACACACCACACACACCGAGAGAGAGAATCACACACCATACAAACCGAGAGAGAGAGAATCACACACCACACACACCGACAGAGAGAGAGAGAGAATCACACAACACACACACCGAGAGAAAGAGAGAGAATCACACACACCACACACACCGAGAGAGAGAGAGAATCACACACACCACACACACCGAGAGAGAGAGAGAATCACACACACCACACACACCGAGAGAGAGAGAGAATCACACACACCACACACACCGAGAGAGAATCACACACACCACACACACCGAGAGAGAGAGAATCACACACACCACACACACCGAGAGAGAATGAGAGAGAGAGAGAATCACACACACCGAGAGAGAGAATTACATAGCACACACACCGAGAGAGAGAATTACACACCACATAAACCGAGAGAGAGAATCACACACCACACAAACCGAGAGAGAGAATCACACACCACACAAACCGAGAGAGAGCGATTGAGAATCATACCCATCACATACACCGAGAAAGAGAGAGAATCTCTCACACCACACACACCGAGAGAGAGAGAGAGAATCTCTCACACCACACACACCGAGAGAGAGAGAATCACACACACCACACACACCGAGAGAGAGAGAATCACACACACCACACACACCGAGAGAGAGAATCTCACACCACACACACCGAGAGAGAGAGAGAGAATCACACACCACACAAACCGAGAGAGAATCACACACCACACACACCGAGAGAGAGAGAGAATCGCACACTCCACACACACCGAGAGAGAGAGAATCACACACACCACACACACCGAGAGAGAGAGAATCACACACACCACACACACCGAGAGAAAGAATCTCACACCACACAAACCGAGAGAGAGAGAGAATCACACACTACACACACCGAGAGAGAGAGAGAATCACACACACCACACACACCGAGAGAGAGAGAGAGAGAAAGAGAATCACACACCACACACACCGAGAGAGAGAGAATCACACACCACACACACCGAGAGAGAGAATCACACACCATACAAACCGAGAGAGAGAGAATCACACACCACACACACCGACAGAGAGAGAGAGAGAATCACACAACACACACACCGAGAGAAAGAGAGAGAATCACACACCACACACAACGAGAGAGAATCACATACGCCGACAGAGAGAGCGAGTCACACACTCCACGCACACCGAGAGAGAGAATCACACACCACACACACCGAGAGAGAGAGAATCACACACCACACACACCGAGAGAGAGAATCACACACACCACACACACCGAGAGAGAGAATCACACACACCACACACACCACACACACCGAGAGAGAGAGAGAGAATCACACACACCACACACACCGAGAGAGAGAGAGAGAATCACACACACCACACACACCGAGAGAGAATCACACACACCACACAAACCGAGAGAGAGAGATTGAGAATCATACACACCACACACACCGAGAGAGAGAGAGAATCACACACCACACACACCGAGAGAGAGAGAGAGAATCACACACCACACACACCGACAGAGAGAGAGAGAGAGAGAATCACACACCACACACACCGAGAGAGAGGGAAACACACACACCGAGAGAGAAAGGATCACACACACCACACATACCGAGAGAGAGAATCACACACACCGACAGAGAGAGAGGGAACCACGTACACCGACAGAGAGAGAGGGAGAACCCCACACACCGAGAGAGAGAGAATCACACACACCACACACACCGAGAGAGAGAGAGAGAGAGAGAGAGAATCACACACACCACACACACCGAGAGAGAGAATCACACACCACACACACCGAGAGAGAGAATCACACACCACACAAACCGAGAGGGAGAGAGAATCACACACCACACACACCGAGAGAGAGTATCACACACCACACACACCGAGAGAGAGAGAATCACACACCATACAAACCGAGAGAGAGAGAATCACACACCACACACACCGAGAGAGAGAGATATAGAATCACACAACACACACACCGAGAGAAAGAGAGAGAATCACACACACCACACACACCGAGAGAGAGAGAGAATCACACACACCACACACACCGAGAGAGAGAGAGAATCACACACACCACACACACCGAGAGAGAGAGAGAATCACACACCACACACACCGAGAGAGAGAGAGAATCACACACACCACACACACCGAGAGAGAGAGAGAATCACACACACCACACACACCGAGAGAGAGAGAATCACACACACCACACACACCGAGAGAGAATGAGAGAGAGAGAGAATCACACACACCGAGAGAGAGAATTACATAGCACACACACCGAGAGAGAGAATCACACACCACATAAACCGAGAGAGAGAATCACACACCACACAAACCGAGAGAGAGAATCACACACCACACAAACCGAGAGAGAGCGATTGAGAATCATACCCATCACACACACCGAGAAAGAGAGAGAATCTCTCACACCACACACACCGAGAGAGAGAGAGAGAATCTCTCACACCACACACACCGAGAGAGAGAGAATCACACACACCACACACACCGAGAGAGAGAGAATCACACACACCACACACACCGAGAGAGAGGGAAACACACACACCGAGAGAGACAGGATCACACACACCACACATACCGAGAGAGAGAATCACACACACCGACAGAGAGAGAGGGAACCACGTACACCGACAGAGAGAGAGGGAGAACCCCACACACCACACACCGAGAGAGAGAGAATCACACACACCACACACACCGAGAGAGAGAGAGAGAGAGAGAGAGAATCACACACACCACACACACCGAGAGAGAGAGAATCACACACACCACACACACCGAGAGAGAGAATCACACACCACACAAACCGAGAGAGAGAGAGAATCACACACCACACACACCGAGAGAGAGAATCACACACCACACACACCGAGAGAGACAGAGAATCACACACCACACACACCGAGAGAGAGAATCACACACCACACACACCGAGAGAGAGAATCACACACCACACACACCGAGAGAGCGAGAGAGAGAGAGAGAGAGAGAGAGAGAATCTCTCACACCACACACACACACATAGAATCTCTCACACCACACATGCCGAGAGAGAATCACACACTACACACACCGAGAGAGAGAGAATCACACACCACACTAACCGAGAGAGAGAGAGAGAGAGAATCTCACACCACACACCGAGAGAGAGAGAGAGAGAGAGAGAGAATGACACACACACCACACACCGAGAGAGAGAAAATCATACACACCACACACACCGAGAGAGAGAGAGAGAGAGAGAGAGAATCACACACTACACACACACCGAGAGAGAGAGAGAATCACACACTACACACACACACCGAGAGAGAGGGAAACACACACACCGAGAGAGACAGAATCACACACACCACACATACCGAGAGAGAGAGAATCACACACAACACACACAGCGAGAGAGAGAATCACACACACCACACACCGAGAGAGAGAGAATCACACACCGAGAGAGAGAGAGAGAGAGAGAGAGAGAATCACACACCGAGAGAGAGAGAGGGAGACTCACACACCACACACACCGAGAGAGAGAGAATCACACACCGAGAGAGAGAGAGAGAGAGAGAATCACACACCACACACACCGAGAGAGAGAGAGGGAGACTCACACACCACACACACCGAGAGAGAGAATCACACACCACACACCGAGAGAAAGAGAGAGAATCACACACCACACACACCGAGAGAAAGAGAGAATCACACACCACACACACCGAGAGAGAGAGAGAATCACACACACCACACACACCGAGAGAGAGAGAGAATCACACACCACACACACCGAGAGAGAGAGAGAATCACACACACCACACACACCGAGAGAGAGAGAGAATCACACACACCACACACACCGAGAGAGAGAGAATCACACACACCACACACACCGAGAGAGAATGAGAGAGAGAGAGAATCACACACACCGAGAGAGAGAATTACATAGCACACACACCGAGAGAGAGAATCACACACCACATAAACCGAGAGAGAGAATCACACACCACACAAACCGAGAGAGAGAATCACACACCACACAAACCGAGAGAGAGCGATTGAGAATCATACCCATCACACACACCGAGAAAGAGAGAGAATCTCTCACACCACACACACCGAGAGAGAGAGAGAGAATCTCTCACACCACACACACCGAGAGAGAGAGAATCACACACACCACACACACCGAGAGAGAGAGAATCACACACACCACACACACCGAGAGAGAGGGAAACACACACACCGAGAGAGACAGGATCACACACACCACACATACCGAGAGAGAGAATCACACACACCGACAGAGAGAGAGGGAACCACGTACACCGACAGAGAGAGAGGGAGAACCCCACACACCACACACCGAGAGAGAGAGAATCACACACACCACACACACCGAGAGAGAGAGAGAGAGAGAGAGAGAATCACACACACCACACACACCGAGAGAGAGAGAATCACACACACTACACACACCGAGAGAGAGAATCACACACCACACAAACCGAGAGAGAGAGAGAATCACACACCACACACACCGAGAGAGAGAATCACACACCACACACACCGAGAGAGACAGAGAATCACACACCACACACACCGAGAGAGAGAATCACACACCACACACCGAGAGAGAGAGAATCACACACACCACACACCGAGAGAGAGAGAATCACACACCGAGAGAGAGAGAGAGAGAGAGAATCACACACCACACACACCGAGAGAGAGAGAGGGAGACTCACACACCACACACACCGAGAGAGAGAATCACACACCACACACCGAGAGAGAGAGAATCACACACACCACACACCGAGAGAGAGAGAATCACACACCGAGAGAGTGAGAGAGAGAGAATCACGCACCACACACACCGAGAGAGAGAGAATTGCACACCACACACACCGAGAGAGAGAGAGAATCACACACCACACACACTGAGAGAGAGAATCACACACACCACACACACCGAGAGAGAGAGAGAATCACACACACCACACACACCGAGAGAGAGAGAGAATCACACACACCACACACACCGAGAGAGAGAGAATCACACACACCACTCACACCGAGAGAGAGAGAATCACACACACCACACACACCGAGAGAGAGAATGAGAGAGAGAGAGAATCACACACACCGAGAGAGAGAATTACATAGCACACATACCGAGAGAGAGAATCACACACCACATAAACCGAGAGAGAGAATCACACACCACACAAACCGAGAGAGAGAATCACACACCACACAAACCGAGAGAGAGCGATTGAGAATCATACCCATCACACACACAAAGAAAGAGAGAGAATCTCTCACACCACACACACCGAGAGAGAGAGAGAGAATCACACACACCACACACACCGAGAGAGAGAGAATCACACACACCACACACACCGAGAGAAAGAATCTCACACCACACAAACCGAGAGAGAGAGAGAATCACACACTACACACACCGAGAGAGAGAGAGAATCACACACACCACACACACCGAGAGAGAGAGAGAAAGAGAATCACACACCACACACACCGAGAGAGAGAGAGAATCACACACCACACACACCGAGAGAGAGAGAGAAAGAGAATCACACACCACACACACCGAGAGAGAGAGAGAATCACACACCACACACCGACAGAGAGAGAATCACACACCACACACACCGAGAGAGAGAAAATCACACACCACACACACCGAGAGAGAGAATCACACACCATACAAACCGAGAGAGAGAGAATCACACACCACACACACCGACAGAGAGAGAGAGAAAATCACACAACACGCACACCGAGAGAAAGAGAGAGAATCACACACACCACACACACCGAGAGAGAGAGAGAATCACACACACCACACACACCGAGAGAGAGAGAATCACACACACCACACACACCGAGAGAGAGAATGAGAGAGAGAGAGAATCACACACACCGAGAGAGAGAATCACACACCACATAAACCGAGAGAGAGAATCACACACCACACAAACCGAGAGAGAGAATCACACACCACACAAACCGAGAGAGAGAATCACACACACACCACACACCGAGAGAGAGAAAATCATACACACCACACACACCGAGAGAGAGAGAGAGAATCACACACACCACACACACCGAGAGAGAATCACACACCACACACACCGAGAGAGAGAGAATCACGCATACCACACACACCGAGAGAGAGAATCACACACCGAGAATCACACACCACACAAACCGAGAGAATCGCACACACCACATACACCGAGAGAGAGAGAGAATCACACACCACACACACCGAGAGAGAGAGAGAATCACACACCACACACACCGAGAGAGAGAGAGAATCACACACTACACACACCGAGAGTGAGAGAGAACCACACACACCGAGAGAGAGAGAATCTCACACATCACACACACCAACAGAGAGAGAACCACACACAACTAGAGAGAGAGAATCACACACCACACACACCGAGAGAGAGAATCACACACACCACACACCGAGAGAGAGAATCACACACCGAGAGAGAGAGAGAGAGGGAATCACACACCATACACACCGAGAGAGAGAGAGGGAGACTCACACACCACACACACCGAGAGAGAGAGAGGGAGACTCACACACCACACACACCGAGAGAAAGAGAGAATCACACACACCACACACACCGAGAGAGAGAGAGAATCACACACACCACACACACCGAGAGAGAGAGAATCACACACACCACACACACCGAGAGAGAGAATCACACACCACACACACCGAGAGAGAGAATCTCACACACCCCACACACCGAGAGAGAGAAAGAATCACACACCACACACACCGAGAGAGAGAGAGAGAGAGAATCACACACCACACACACCGAGAGAGAGAGAGAGAATCACACATCACACACACCGAGAGAGAGAGAGAGAATCATACACCACACACACCGAGAGAGAGAGAGAATCACACACCACACACACCGAGAGAGAGAGAGAGAATCACACACCACACACACCGAGAGAGAGAGAGAATCACACACCACACACACCGACAGAGAGAGAGAGAATCACACACACCACACACCGAGAGAGAGAGAGAGAATCATACACCACACACACCGAGAGAGAGAGAGAGAATCTCTCACACCACACACGCCGAGAGAGAGAGAGAATCATACACCACACACACCGAGAGAGAGAATCACTCACCACACACACCGAGAGAGAGAGAGAGAATCATACACCACACACACCGAGGGAGAGAGAGAGAGAATCACACACCACACACACCGACAGAGAGAGAGAGGGAGAATCACACACCACACACACCGAGAGAGAGGGAAACACACACACCGAGAGAGACAGAATCACACACATCACACATACCGAGAGAGAGAATCACACACAACACACACCGAGAGAGAGAGAGAGAGAACCACACACAACACACACAGCGAGAGAGAGAATCACACACACCGACAGAGAGAGAGGGAACCACGTACACCGACAGAGAGAGAAAGAGAACCCCACACACCGAGAGAGAGAGAGAATCACACACACCACACACACCGAGAGAGAGAGAGAGAGAATCACACACACCACACACACCGAGAGAGAGAGAATCACACACACCACACACACCGAGAGAGAGAATCACACACCACACACACCGAGAGAGAGAATCTCACACACCCCACACACCGAGAGAGAGAAAGAATCACACACCACACACACCGAGAGAGAGAGAGAGAGAGAATCACACACCACACACACCGAGAGAGAGAGAGAATCACACACACACACACACCGAGAGAGAGAGAGAGAGAGAGAGAGAATCACACACACCGACAGAGAGAGCGAGTCACACACTCCACGCACACCGAGAGAGAGAGAATCACACACACCACACGCACCGAGAGAGAGAGAGAGAATCACACACCACACACACCGAGAGAGAGAGAGAGAATCACACATCACACACACCGAGAGAGAGAGAGAGAATCATACACCACACACACCGAGAGAGAGAGAGAGAATCACACACCACACACACCGAGAGAGAGAGAGAATCACACACCACACACACCGACAGAGAGAGAGAGAATCACACACACCAGACACCGAGAGAGAGAGAGAGAATCATACACCACACACACCGAGAGAGAGAGAGAGGGAGAATCACACACCACACACACCGAGAGAGAGGGAAACACACACACCGAGAGAGACAGAATCACACACACCACACATACCGAGAGAGAGAATCACACACAACACACACCGAGAGAGAGAACCACACACAACACACACAGCGAGAGAGAGAATCACACACACCGACAGAGAGAGAGGGAACCACGTACACCGACAGAGAGAGAAAGAGAACCCCACACACCGAGAGAGAGAGAGAATCACACACACCACACACACCGAGAGAGAGAGAGAATCACACACACCACACAAACCGAGAGAGAGAGAGAGAATCACACACACCACACACACCGAGAGAGAGAGATAATCACACACACCGAGAGAGAGCATCACACGCCACACAAACCGAGAAAGAGAGAGAGAATCACACACCACAGTAACCGAGAGAGAGAGAATCTCACGAACCACACACACCGACAGAGAGAGAATCACACACCACACACACCGAGAAAGAGAGAATCTCTCATCACACACACTGACAGCGAGAGAACCTCACACACCGAGAGAGAGAGAGAATCTCACACCACACACACCGAGAGAGAGAGAGAGAGAGAGAGAACCACATACACACACAGCGAGAGAGAGAGAGAGAGAGAACCACATACACACACAGCGAGAGAGAGAGAGAGAGATAGAATCACACTCCACACAAACCGAGAGAGAGAATCACACACACCACACACACCGAGAGAGCGAGAGAATCACACAAACCACATACACCGAGAGAGAGAATCACACACACCACACACACCGAGAGCGAATCTCACACACCACACACACCGAGAGAGAGAGAATCACACACCACACACACCGAGAGTGAGAGAGAACCACACACACCGAGAGAGAGAGAATCTCACACACCACACACACACACACATAGAATCTCTCACACCACACATGCCGAGAGAGAGAATCACACACTACACACACCGAGAGAGAGAGAATCACACACCACACTAACCGAGAGAGAGAGAGAATCTCACACCACACACCGAGAGAGAGAGAGAGAGAGAATGACACACACACCACACACCGAGAGAGAGAAAATCATACACACCACACACACCGAGAGAGAGAGAGAGAGAGAGAATCACACACAACACACACACCGAGAGAGAGAGAGAATCAAACACTACACACACACACCGAGAGAGAGGGAAACACACACACCACACACACCGAGAGAGACAGAATCACACACCACACATACCGAGAGAGAGAGAATCACACACAACACACACAGCGAGAGAGAGAATCACACACACCACACACCGAGAGAGAGAGAATCACACACCGAGAGAGAGAGAGAGAGAATCACACACCGAGAGAGAGAGAGGGAGACTCACACACCACACACACCGAGAGAGAGAGAATCACACACCGAGAGAGAGAGAATCACACACCACACACACCGAGAGAGAGAGAGGGAGACTCACACACCACACACACCGAGAGAGAGAATCACACACCACACACCGAGAGAGAGAGAATCACACACCACACACCGAGAGAGAGAGAGAATCACACACCACACACACCGAGAGAGAGAGAGAATCACACACCACACACACCGAGAGAAAGAGAGAATCACACACCACACACACCGAGAGAGAGAATCACACACACCACACACCGAGAGAGAGAGAATCACACACCGAGAGAGTGAGAGAGAGAGAATCACGCACCACACACACCGAGAGAGAGAGAATTGCACACCACACACACCGAGAGAGAGAGAGAATCACACACCACACACACCGAGAGAGAGAGAGAATCACACACACCACACACACCGAGAGAGAGAGAATCACACACACCACACACACCGAGAGAGAGAGAATCACACACACCGAGAGAGAGAATGAGAGAGAGAGAGAATCACACACACCGAGAGAGAGAATCACACACCACATAAACCGAGAGAGAGAATCACACACCACACAAACCGAGAGAGAGAATTACACACCACACAAACCGAGAGAGAGCGATTGAGAATCATACCCATCACACACACCGAGAAAGAGAGAGAATCTCTCACACCACACACACCGAGAGAGAGAGAGAGAATCTCTCACACCACACACACCGAGAGAGAGAGAGAATCACACACCACACACACCGAGAGAGAGAGAGAATCACACACTCCACACACACCGAGAGAGAGAGAATCACACACACCACACACACCGAGAGAGAGAGAATCACACACACCACACACACCGAGAGAAAGAATCTCACACCACACAAACCGAGAGAGAGAGAGAATCACACACTACACACACCGAGAGAGAGAGAGAATCACACACACCACACACACCGAGAGAGAGAGAGAGAATCACACACCACACACACCGAGAGAGAGAGAATCACACACCACACACACCGAGAGAGAGAATCACACACCATACAAACCGAGAGAGAGAGAATCACACACCACACACACCGACAGAGAGAGAGAGAAAATCACACAACACGCACACCGAGAGAAAGAGAGAGAATCACACACACCACACACACCGAGAGAGAGAGAGAATCACACACACCACACACACCGAGAGAGAGAATCACACACCACACACACCGAGAGAGAGAATGAGAGAGAGAGAGAATCTCACACACCGAGAGAGAGAATTACATAGCACACACACCGAGAGAGAGAATCACACACCACATAAACCGAGAGAGAGAATCACACACCACACAAACCGAGAGAGAGAATCACACACCACACAAACCGAGAGAGAGAATCACACACACACCACACACCGAGAGAGAGAAAATCATACACACCACACACACCGAGAGAGAGAGAGAGAATCTCTCACACCACACACACCGAGAGAGAGAGAATCACACACCACACACACCGAGAGAGAGAGAGAATCACACACCACACACACCGAGAGAGAGAGAGAGAATCACACACACCACACACACCGAGGGAGAATCACACACCACACACACCGAGAGAGAGAGAATCACGCATACCACACACACCGAGAGAGAGAATCACACACCGAGAATCACACACCACACAAACCGAGAGAATCGCACACACCACATACACCGAGAGAGAGAGAGAATCACACACCACACAAACCGAGAGAGAGAGAGAGAGAGAATCACACACCACACACACCGAGAGAGAGAGAATCTCACACACCACACACACCGAGAGAGAGAATCACACACCGAGAGAGAGAGAGAGAGAGAATCACACACCACACACACCGAGAGAGAGAGAGGGAGACTCACACACCACACACACCGAGAGAGAGAGAGGGAGACTCACACACCACACACACCGAGAGAGAGAGAGGGAGACTCACACACCACACACACCGAGAGAGAGAGAGAATTGCACACCACACACACCGAGAGAGAGAGAGAATCACACACCACACACACCGAGAGAAAGAGAGAATCACACACACCACACACACCGAGAGAGAGAGAGAATCACACACACCACACACACCGAGAGAGAGAGAATTGCACACCACACACACCGAGAGAGAGAGAGAATCACACACCACACACACCGAGAGAATCACACACACCACACACACCGAGAGAGAGAAAGAATCTCACACCACACAAACCGAGAGAGAGAGAGAATCACACACTACACACACCGAGAGAGAGAAAGAATCTCACACCACACAAACCGAGAGAGAGAGAGAATCACACACTACACACACACCGAGAGAGAGAGAGAAAGAGAATCACACACCACACACACCGAGAGAGAGAGAGAATCACACACACCGACACAGAGAGAATCACACACCACACACACCGAGAGAGAGAGAATCACATACCATACAAACCGAGAGAGAGAGAATCACACACCACACACACCGAGAGAGAGAGAATCACACACCACACACACCGAGAGAATCACACACACCACACACACCGAGAGAGAGAAAGAATCTCACACCACACAAACCGAGAGCGAGAGAGAATCACACACTACACACACCGAGAGAGAGAGAGAATGACACACACCACACACACCGAGAGAGAGAGAGAAAGAGAATCACACACCACACACACCGAGAGAGAGAGAATCATACACCACACACACCGAGAGAGAGAATCACACACCATACAAACCGAGAGAGAGAATCACACACCACACACACCGACAGAGAGAGAGAGAGAATCACACAACACACACACCGAGAGAGAATCACACACACCACACACACCGAGAGAGAGAGAGAATCACACACACCACACACACCGAGAGAGAGAGAGAATCACACACACCACACACACCGAGAGAGAGAGAGAATCACACACACCACACACACCGAGAGAGAGAGAGAATCACACACACCACACACACCGAGAGAGAATCACACACACCACACACACCGAGAGAGAGAGAATCACACACACCACACACACCGAGAGAGAATGAGAGAGAGAGAGAATCACACACACCGAGAGAGAGAATTACATAGCACACACACCGAGAGAGAGAATCACACACCACATAAACCGAGAGAGAGAATCACACACCACACAAACCGAGAGAGAGAATCACACACCACACAAACCGAGAGAGAGAGAATCACACACCACACACACCGAGAGAGAGAGAATCACACACACCACACACACCGAGAGAGAGAGAGAGAATCTCTCACACCACACACACCGAGAGAGAGAGAGAGAGAATCTCTCACACCACACACACCGAGAGAGAGAGAATCACACACACCACACACACCGAGAGAGAGAGAATCACACACACCACACACACCGAGAGAGAGAATCTCACACCACACACACCGAGAGAGAGAGAGAATCACACACCACACAAACCGAGAGAGAGAGAGAATCACACACCACACACACCGAGAGAGAGAGAGAATCGCACACTCCACACACACCGAGAGAGAGAGAATCACACACACCACACACACCGAGAGAGAGAGAATCACACACACCACACACACCGAGAGAAAGAATCTCACACCACACAAACCGAGAGAGAGAGAGAATCACACACTACACACACCGAGAGAGAGAGAATCACACACACCACACACACCGAGAGAGAGAGAGAATCACACACACCACACACACCGAGAGAAAGAATCTCACACCACACAAACCGAGAGAGAGAGAGAATCACACACCACACACACCGAGAGAGAGAGAATCACACACCACACACACCGAGAGAGAGAATCACACACCATACAAACCGAGAGAGAGAGAATCACACACCACACACACCGAGAGAGAGAATCACACACCATACAAACCGAGAGAGAGAGAATCACACACCACACAAACCGAGAGAGAGAATTACACACCACACAAACCGAGAGAGAGCGATTGAGAATCATACCCATCACACACACCGAGAAAGAGAGAGAATCTCTCACACCACACACACCGAGGGAGAGAGAGAGAATCTCTCACACCACACACACCGAGAGAGAGAGAGAATCACACACCACACACACCGAGAGAGAGAGAGAATCACACACTCCACACACACCGAGAGAGAGAGAATCACACACCACACACACCGAGAGAGAGAGAATCACACACACCACACACACCGAGAGAAAGAATCTCACACCACACAAACCGAGAGAGAGAGAGAATCACACACCATACAAACCGAGAGAGAGAGAATCACACACACCACACACCGACAGAGAGAGAGAGAGAATCACACAACACACACACCGAGAGAAAGAGAGAGAATCACACACACCACACACACCGAGAGAGAGAGAGAATCACACACACCACACACACCGAGAGAGAGAATGAGAGAGAGAGAGAATCTCACACACCGAGAGAGAGAATTACATAGCACACACACCGAGAGAGAGAATCACACACCACATAAACCGAGAGAGAGAATCACACACCACACAAACCGAGAGAGAGAATCACACACCACACAAACCGAGAGAGAGAATCACACACACACCACACACCGAGAGAGAGAAAATCATACACACCACACACACCGAGAGAGAGAGAGAGAATCTCTCACACCACACACACCGAGAGAGAGAGAATCACACACCACACACACCGAGAGAGAGAGAGAATCACACACCACACACACCGAGAGAGAGAGAGAGAATCTCACACACCACACACACCGAGGGAGAATCACACACCACACACACCGAGAGAGAGAGAATCACGCATACCACACACACCGAGAGAGAGAATCACACACCGAGAATCACACACCACACAAACCGAGAGAATCGCACACACCACATACACCGAGAGAGAGAGAGAATCACACACCACACAAACCGAGAGAGAGAGAGAGAGAGAGAGAGAGAATCACACACCACACACACCGAGAGATAGAGAATCTCACACACCACACACACCGAGAGAGAGAATCACACACCGAGAGAGAGAGAGAGAGAGAATCACACACCACACACACCGAGAGAGAGAGAGGGAGACTCACACACCACACACACCGAGAGAGAGAGAGGGAGACTCACACACCACACACACCGAGAGAGAGAGAGGGAGACTCACACACCACACACACCGAGAGAGAGAGAGAATTGCACACCACACACACCGAGAGAGAGAGAGAATCACACACCACACACACCGAGAGAATCACACACACCACACACACCGAGAGAGAGAAAGAATCTCACACCACACAAACCGAGAGAGAGAGAGAATCACACACTACACACACCGAGAGAGAGAAAGAATCTCACACCACACAAACCGAGAGAGAGAGAGAATCACACACTACACACACCGAAAGAGAGAGAGAATCACACACACCACACACACCGAGAGCGAGAGAGAAAGAGAATCACACACCACACACACCGAGAGAGAGAGAGAATCACACACACCGACACAGAGAGAATCACACACCACACACACCGAGAGAGAGAGAATCACACACCATACAAACCGAGAGAGAGAGAATCACACACCACACACACCGAGAGAGAGAGAATCACACACCACACACACCGAGAGAATCACACACACCACACACACCGAGAGAGAGAAAGAATCTCACACCACACAAACCGAGAGCGAGAGAGAATCACACACTACACACACCGAGAGAGAGAGAGAATGACACACACCACACACACCGAGAGAGAGAGAGAAAGAGAATCACACACCACACACACCGAGAGAGAGAGAATCACACACCACACACACCGAGAGAGAGAATCACACACCATACAAACCGAGAGAGAGAGAATCACACACCACACACACCGACAGAGAGAGAGAGAGAATCACACAACACACACACCGAGAGAAAGAGAGAGAATCACACACACCACACACACCGAGAGAGAGAGAGAATCACACACACCACACACACCGAGAGAGAGAGAGAATCACACACACCACACACACCGAGAGAGAGAGAGAATCACCCACACCACACACACCGAGAGAGAGAGAGAATCACACACACCACACACACCGAGAGAGAGAGAATCACACACACCACACACACCGAGAGAGAGAGAATCACACACACCACACACACCGAGAGAGAATGAGAGAGAGAGAGAATCACACACACCGAGAGAGAGAATTACATAGCACACACACCGAGAGAGAGAATCACACACCACATAAACCGAGAGAGAGAATCACACACCACACAAACCGAGAGAGAGAATCACACACCACACAAACCGAGAGAGAGAGAATCACACACCACACACACCGAGAGAGAGAGAATCACACACACCACACACACCGAGAGAGAGAGAGAATCTCTCACACCACACACACCGAGAGAGAGAGAGAGAATCTCTCACACTACACACACCGAGAGAGAGAGAATCACACACACCACACACACCGAGAGAGAGAGAATCACACACACCACACACACCGAGAGAGAGAATCTCACACCACACACACCGAGAGAGAGAGAGAATCACACACCACACAAACCGAGAGAGAGAGAATCACACACCACACACACCGAGAGAGAGAGAGAATCGCACACTCCACACACACCGAGAGAGAGAGAATCACACACACCACACACACCGAGAGAGAGAGAATCACACACACCACACACACCGAGAGAAAGAATCTCACACCACACAAACCGAGAGAGAGAGAGAATCACACACTACACACACCGAGAGAGAGAATCACACACACCACACACACCGAGAGAGAGAGAGAGAGAGAGAAAGAGAATCACACACCACACACACCGAGAGAGAGAGAATCACACACCACACACACCGAGAGAGAGAATCACACACCATACAAACCGAGAGAGAGAGAATCACACACCACACACACCGACAGAGAGAGAGAGAGAATCACACAACACACACACCGAGAGAAAGAGAGAGAATCACACACCACACACACCGAGAGAGAATCACATACGCCGACAGAGAGAGCGAGTCACACACTCCACGCACACCGAGAGAGAGAATCACACACCACACACACCGAGAGAGAGAGAATCACACACCACACACACCGAGAGAGAGAATCACACACACCACACACACCGAGAGAGAGAATCACACACACCACACACACCACACACACCGAGAGAGAGAGAGAGAATCACACACACCACACACACCGAGAGAGAGAGAGAGAGAATCACACACACCACACACACCGAGAGAGAGAGAGAGAATCACACACACCACACACACCGAGAGAGAGAGAGAGAATCACACACACCACACACACCGAGAGAGAGAGAGAATCACACACACCACACACACCGAGAGAGAATCACACACACCACACAAACCGATAGAGAGAGATTGAGAATCATACACACCACACACACCGAGAGAGAGAGAGAGAGAGAATCACACACCACACACAACGAGAGAAAGAGAGAGAGAGAGAATCACACACCACACACACCGACAGAGAGAGAGAGAGAGAGAGAATCACACACCACACACACCGACAGAGAGAGAGAGAGAGAGAATCACACACCACACACACCGAGAGAGAGGGAAACACACACACCGAGAGAGACAGGATCACACACACCACACATACCGAGAGAGAGAATCACACACACCGACAGAGAGAGAGGGAACCACGTACCCCACACCGAGAGAGAGAGAATCACACACACCACACACACCGAGAGAGAGAGAGAGAGAGAGAGAGAGAATCACACACACCACACACACCGAGAGAGAGAGAATCACACACACCACACACACCGAGAGAGAGAATCACACACCACACACACCGAGAGAGAGAATCACACACCACACAAACCGAGAGAGAGAGAGAATCACACACCACACAAACCGAGAGAGAGAATCACACACCACACACACCGAGAGAGACAGAGAATCACACACCACACACACCGAGAGAGAGAATCACACACCACACACACCGAGAGAGAGAATCACACACCACACACACCGAGAGAGCAAGAGAGAGAGAGAGAGAGAGAATCTCTCATACCACACACACACACATAGAATCTCTCACACCACACATGCCGAGAGAGAGAATCACACACTACACACACCGAGAGAGAGAGAATCACACACCACACTAACCGAGAGAGAGAGAGAGAGAGAGAGAATCACACACCACACACACCGACAGAGAGAGAGAGAGAGAGAATCACACACCACACACACCGACAGAGAGAGAGAGAGAGAGAGAATCACACACCACACACACCGAGAGAGAGAGAATCACACACACCGAGAGAGAGAATCACACACCACATAAACCGAGAGAGAGAATCACACACCACACAAACCGAGAGAGAGAATCACACACCACACAAACCGAGAGAGAGCGATTGAGAATCATACCCATCACACACACCGAGAAAGAGAGAGAATCTCTCACACCACACACACCGAGAGAGAGAGAGAGAGAGAGAATCTCTCACACCACACACACCGAGAGAGAGAGAGAATCACACACCACACACACCGAGAGAGAGAGAGAATCACACACTCCACACACACCGAGAGAGAGAGAATCACACACACCACACACACCGAGAGAGAGAGAATCACACACCACACACACCGAGAGAAAGAATCTCACACCACACACACCGAGAGAGAGAGAGAAAGAGAATCACACACCACACACACCGAGAGAGAGAGAGAATCACACACCACACACACCGAGAGAGAGAATCACACACCATACAAACCGAGAGAGAGAGAATCACACACCACACACACCGACAGAGAGAGAGAGAGAATCACACAACACACACACCGAGAGAAAGAGAGAGAATCACACACACCACACACACCGAGAGAGAGAGAGAATCACACACACCACACACACCGAGAGAGAGAGAATCACACACACCACACACACCGAGAGAGAGAATGAGAGAGAGAGAGAATCACACACACCGAGAGAGAGAATTACATAGCACACACACCGAGAGAGAGAATCACACACCACATAAACCGAGAGAGAGAATCACACACCACACAAACCGAGAGAGAGAATCACACACCACACAAACCGAGAGAGAGAATCACACACACACCACACACCGAGAGAGAGAAAATCATACACACCACACATACCGAGAGAGAGAGAGAGAATCTCTCACACCACACACACCGAGAGAGAGAGAATCACACACCACACACACCGAGAGAGAGAGAATCACGCATACCACACACACCGAGAGAGAGAATCACACACCGAGAATCACACACCACACAAACCGAGAGAATCGCACACACCACATACACCGAGAGAGAGAGAGAATCACACACCACACACACCGAGAGAGAGAGAGAGAGAGAGAGAATCACACACTACACACACCGAGAGTGAGAGAGAACCACACACACCGAGAGAGAGAGAATCTCACACACCACACACACCAACAGAGAGAGAACCACACACAACGAGAGAGAGAGAATCACACACCACACACACCGAGAGAGAGAATCACACACACCACACACCGAGAGAGAGAATCACACACCGAGAGAGAGAGAGAATCACACACCACACACACCGAGAGAGAGAGAGAGAGGGAGACTCACACACCACACACACCGAGAGAGAGAGAGGGAGACTCACACACCACACACACCGAGAGAGAGAGAGAATTGCACACCACACACACCGAGAGAGAGAGAGAATCACACACCACACACACCGAGAGAAAGAGAGAATCACACACACCACACACCGAGAGAGAGAGAATCACACACACCACACACACCGAGAGAGAGAATTACATAGCACACACACCGAGAGAGAGAATCACACACCACATAAACCGAGAGAGAGAATCACACACCACACAAACCGAGAGAGAGAATCACACACCACACAAACCGAGAGAGAGAATCACACACACACCACACACCGAGAGAGAGAAAATCATACACACCACACATACCGAGAGAGAGAGAGAGAATCTCTCACACCACACACACCGAGAGAGAGAGAATCACACACCACACACACCGAGAGAGAGAGAGAGAATCACACACACCACACACACCGAGAGAGAATCACACACCACACACACCGAGAGAGAGAGAATCACGCATACCACACACACCAAGAGAGAGAATCACACACCGAGAATCACACACCACACAAACCGAGAGAATCGCACACACCACATACACCGAGAGAGAGAGAGAATCACACACCACACACACCGAGAGAGAGAGAGAGAGAGAGAATCACACACTACACACACCGAGAGTGAGAGAGAACCACACACACCGAGAGAGAGAGAATCACACACCACACACACCGAGAGAGAGAATCACACACACCACACACCGAGAGAGAGAATCACACACCGAGAGAGAGAGAGAGGGAGACTCACACACCACACACACCGAGAGAGAGAGAGAATTGCACACCACACACACCGAGAGAGAGAGAGAATCACACACCACACACACCGAGAGAAAGAGAGAATCACACACACCACACACACCGAGAGAGAGAGAGAATCACACACACCACACACACCGAGAGAGAGAGAGAATTGCACACCACACACACCGAGAGAGAGAGAGAATCACACACCACACACACCGAGAGAATCACACACACCACACACACCGAGAGAGAGAAAGAATCTCACACCACACAAACCGAGAGAGAGAGAGAATCACACACTACACACACCGAGAGAGAGAAAGAATCTCACACCACACAAACCGAGAGAGAGAGAGAATCACACACTACACACACCGAGAGAGAGAGAGAATCACACACACCACACACACCGAGAGAGAGAGAGAAAGAGAATCACACACCACACACACCGAGAGAGAGAGAGAATCACACACACCGACACAGAGAGAATCACACACCACACACACCGAGAGAGAGAGAATCACACACCATACAAACCGAGAGAGAGAGAATCACACACCACACACACCGAGAGAGAGAGAATCACACACCACACACACCGAGAGAATCACACACACCACACACACCGAGAGAGAGAAAGAATCTCACACCACACAAACCGAGAGCGAGAGAGAATCACACACTACACACACCGAGAGAGAGAGAGAATGACACACACCACACACACCGAGAGAGAGAGAGAAAAAGAATCACACACCACACACACCGAGAGAGAGAGAATCACACACCACACACACCGAGAGAGAGAATCACACACCATACAAACCGAGAGAGAGAGAATCACACACCACACACACCGAGAGAGAGAGAGAATCACACACACCACACACACCGAGAGAGAGAGAGAATCACACACACCACACACACCGAGAGAGAGAGAGAATCACCCACACCACACACACCGAGAGAGAGAGAGAATCACACACACCACACACACCGAGAGAGAGAGAATCACACACACCACACACACCGAGAGAGAGAGAATCACACACACCACACACACCGAGAGAGAATGAGAGAGAGAGAGAATCACACACACCGAGAGAGAGAATTACATAGCACACACACCGAGAGAGAGAATCACACACCACATAAACCGAGAGAGAGAATCACACACCACACAAACCGAGAGAGAGAATCACACACCACACAAACCGAGAGAGAGAGAATCACACACCACACACACCGAGAGAGAGAGAATCACACACACCACACACACCGAGAGAGAGAGAGAATCTCTCACACCACACACACCGAGAGAGAGAGAGAGAATCTCTCACACTACACACACCGAGAGAGAGAGAATCACACACACCACACACACCGAGAGAGAGAGAATCACACACACCACACACACCGAGAGAGAGAATCTCACACCACACACACCGAGAGAGAGAGAGAATCACACACCACACAAACCGAGAGAGAGAGAATCACACACCACACACACCGAGAGAGAGAGAGAATCGCACACTCCACACACACCGAGAGAGAGAGAATCACACACACCACACACACCGAGAGAGAGAGAATCACACACACCACACACACCGAGAGAAAGAATCTCACACCACACAAACCGAGAGAGAGAGAGAATCACACACTACACACACCGAGAGAGAGAATCACACACACCACACACACCGAGAGAGAGAGAGAGAGAGAGAGAGAAAGAGAATCACACACCACACACACCGAGAGAGAGAGAATCACACACCACACACACCGAGAGAGAGAATCACACACCATACAAACCGAGAGAGAGAGAATCACACACCACACACACCGACAGAGAGAGAGAGAGAATCACACAACACACACACCGAGAGAAAGAGAGAGAATCACACACCACACACACCGAGAGAGAATCACATACGCCGACAGAGAGAGCGAGTCACACACTCCACGCACACCGAGAGAGAGAATCACACACCACACACACCGAGAGAGAGAGAATCACACACCACACACACCGAGAGAGAGAATCACACACACCACACACACCGAGAGAGAGAATCACACACACCACACACACCACACACACCACACACACCGAGAGAGAGAGAGAGAATCACACACACCACACACACCGAGAGAGAGAGAGAGAGAATCACACACACCACACACACCGAGAGAGAGAGAGAGAATCACACACACCACACACACCGAGAGAGAGAGAGAGAATCACACACACCGAGAGAGAGAGAGAATCACACACACCACACACACCGAGAGAGAATCACACACACCACACAAACCGATAGAGAGAGATTGAGAATCATACACACCACACACACCGAGAGAGAGAGAGAGAGAGAATCACACACCACACACAACGAGAGAGAGAGAGAGAGAGAGAATCACACACCACACACACCGACAGAGAGAGAGAGAGAGAGAGAATCACACACCACACACACCGACAGAGAGAGAGAGAGAGAGAATCACACACCACACACACCGAGAGAGAGGGAAACACACACACCGAGAGAGACAGGATCACACACACCACACATACCGAGAGAGAGAATCACACACACCGACAGAGAGAGAGGGAACCACGTACCCCACACCGAGAGAGAGAGAATCACACACACCACACACACCGAGAGAGAGAGAGAGAGAGAGAGAGAGAATCACACACACCACACACACCGAGAGAGAGAGAATCACACACACCACACACACCGAGAGAGAGAATCACACACCACACACACCGAGAGAGAGAATCACACACCACACAAACCGAGAGAGAGAGAGAATCACACACCACACAAACCGAGAGAGAGAATCACACACCACACACACCGAGAGAGACAGAGAATCACACACCACACACACCGAGAGAGAGAATCACACACCACACACACCGAGAGAGAGAATCACACACCACACACACCGAGAGAGCAAGAGAGAGAGAGAGAGAGAGAATCTCTCATACCACACACACACACATAGAATCTCTCACACCACACATGCCGAGAGAGAGAATCACACACTACACACACCGAGAGAGAGAGAATCACACACCACACTAACCGAGAGAGAGAGAGAGAGAGAGAGAATCACACACCACACACACCGACAGAGAGAGAGAGAGAGAGAATCACACACCACACACACCGACAGAGAGAGAGAGAGAGAGAGAATCACACACCACACACACCGAGAGAGAGAGAATCACACACACCGAGAGAGAGAATTACATAGCACACACACCGAGAGAGAGAATCACACACCACATAAACCGAGAGAGAGAATCACACACCACACAAACCGAGAGAGAGAATCACACACCACACAAACCGAGAGAGAGCGATTGAGAATCATACCCATCACACACACCGAGAAAGAGAGAGAATCTCTCACACCACACACACCGAGAGAGAGAGAGAGAGAATCTCTCACACCACACACACCGAGAGAGAGAGAGAATCACACACCACACACACCGAGAGAGAGAGAGAATCACACACTCCACACACACCGAGAGAGAGAGAATCACACACACCACACACACCGAGAGAGAGAGAATCACACACCACACACACCGAGAGAAAGAATCTCACACCACACACACCGAGAGAGAGAGAGAAAGAGAATCACACACCACACACACCGAGAGAGAGAGAGAATCACACACCACACACACCGAGAGAGAGAATCACACACCATACAAACCGAGAGAGAGAGAATCACACACCACACACACCGACAGAGAGAGAGAGAGAATCACACAACACACACACCGAGAGAAAGAGAGAGAATCACACACACCACACACACCGAGAGAGAGAGAGAATCACACACACCACACACACCGAGAGAGAGAGAGAATCACACACACCACACACACCGAGAGAGAGAGAGAATCACCCACACCACACACACCGAGAGAGAGAGAGAATCACACACACGACACACACCGAGAGAGAGAGAATCACACACACCACACACACCGAGAGAGAGAGAATCACACACACCACACACACCGAGAGAGAATGAGAGAGAGAGAGAATCACACACACCGAGAGAGAGAATTACATAGCACACACACCGAGAGAGAGAATCACACACCACATAAACCGAGAGAGAGAATCACACACCACACAAACCGAGAGAGAGAATCACACACCACACAAACCGAGAGAGAGAGAATCACACACCACACACACCGAGAGAGAGAGAATCACACACACCACACACACCGAGAGAGAGAGAGAATCTCTCACACCACACACACCGAGAGAGAGAGAGAGAATCTCTCACACTACACACACCGAGAGAGAGAGAATCACACACACCACACACACCGAGAGAGAGAGAATCACACACACCACACACACCGAGAGAGAGAATCACACACCACACAAACCGAGAGAGAGAATCACACACACACCACACACCGAGAGAGAGAAAATCATACACACCACACATACCGAGAGAGAGAATCACACACACACCACACACCGAGAGAGAGAAAATCATACACACCACACATACCGAGAGAGAGAGAGAGAATCTCTCACACCACACACACCGAGAGAGAGAGAATCACACACCACACACACCGAGAGAGAGAGAGAGAGAATCACACACACCACACACACCGAGAGAGAATCACACACCACACACACCGAGAGAGAGAGAATCACACACCACACAAACCGAGAGAGAGAATCACACACCACACAAACCGAGAGAGAGAATCACACACACACCACACACCGAGAGAGAGAAAATCATACACACCACACATACCGAGAGAGAGAGAGAGAATCTCTCACACCACACACACCGAGAGAGAGAGAATCACACACCACACACACCGAGAGAGAGAGAGAGAGAATCACACACACCACACACACCGAGAGAGAATCACACACCACACACACCGAGAGAGAGAGAATCACGCATACCACACACACCGAGAGAGAGAATCACACACCGAGAATCACACACCACACAAACCGAGAGAATCGCACACACCACATACACCGAGAGAGAGAGAGAATCACACACCACACACACCGAGAGAGAGAGAGAGAGAGAGAGAATCACACACTACACACACCGAGAGTGAGAGAGAACCACACACACCGAGAGAGAGAGAATCTCACACACCACACACACCAACAGAGAGAGAACCACACACAACGAGAGAGAGAGAATCACACACCACACACACCGAGAGAGAGAATCACACACACCACACACCGAGAGAGAGAATCACACACCGAGAGAGAGAGAGAATCACACACCACACACACCGAGAGAGAGAGAGAGAGGGAGACTCACACACCACACACACCGAGAGAGAGAATGAGAGAGAGAGAGAATCACACACACCGAGAGAGAGAATTACACACCACATAAACCGAGAGAGAGAATCACACACCACACAAACCGAGAGAGAGAATCACACACACACCACACACCGAGAGAGAGAATCACACACACACCACACACCGAGAGAGAGAAAATCATACACACCACACATACCGAGAGAGAGAGAGAGAATCTCTCACACCACACACACCGAGAGAGAGAGAATCACACACCACACACACCGAGAGAGAGAGAGAGAGAATCACACACACCACACACACCGAGAGAGAATCACACACCACACACACCGAGAGAGAGAGAATCACACACCACACAAACCGAGAGAGAGAATCACACACACCACACACACCGAGAGAGAATCACACACCACACACACCGAGAGAGAGAGAATCACACACCACACAAACCGAGAGAATCGCACACACCACATACACCGAGAGAGAGAGAGAATCACACACCACACACACCGAGAGAGAGAGAGAGAGAGAGAGAATCACACACTACACACACCGAGAGTGAGAGAGAACCACACACACCGAGAGAGAGAGAATCTCACACACCACACACACCAACAGAGAGAGAACCACACACAACGAGAGAGAGAGAATCACACACCACACACACCGAGAGAGAGAATCACACACACCACACACCGAGAGAGAGAATCACACACCGAGAGAGAGAGAGAATCACACACCACACACACCGAGAGAGAGAGAGAGAGGGAGACTCACACACCACACACACCGAGAGAGAGAATGAGAGAGAGAGAGAATCACACACACCGAGAGAGAGAATTACACACCACATAAACCGAGAGAGAGAATCACACACCACACAAACCGAGAGAGAGAATCACACACACACCACACACCGAGAGAGAGAATCACACACACACCACACACCGAGAGAGAGAAAATCATACACACCACACATACCGAGAGAGAGAGAGAGAATCTCTCACACCACACACACCGAGAGAGAGAGAATCACACACCACACACACCGAGAGAGAGAGAGAGAGAATCACACACACCACACACACCGAGAGAGAATCACACACCACACACACCGAGAGAGAGAGAATCACACACCACACAAACCGAGAGAGAGAATCACACACCACACAAACCGAGAGAGAGAATCACACACACACCACACACCGAGAGAGAGAAAATCATACACACCACACATACCGAGAGAGAGAGAGAGAATCTCTCACACCACACACACCGAGAGAGAGAGAATCACACACCACACACACCGAGAGAGAGAGAGAGAGAATCACACACACCACACACACCGAGAGAGAATCACACACCACACACACCGAGAGAGAGAGAATCACGCATACCACACACACCGAGAGAGAGAATCACACACCGAGAATCACACACCACACAAACCGAGAGAATCGCACACACCACATACACCGAGAGAGAGAGAGAATCACACACCACACACACCGAGAGAGAGAGAGAGAGAGAGAGAATCACACACTACACACACCGAGAGTGAGAGAGAACCACACACACCGAGAGAGAGAGAATCTCACACACCACACACACCAACAGAGAGAGAACCACACACAACGAGAGAGAGAGAATCACACACCACACACACCGAGAGAGAGAATCACACACACCACACACCGAGAGAGAGAATCACACACCGAGAGAGAGAGAGAATCACACACCACACACACCGAGAGAGAGAGAGAGAGGGAGACTCACACACCACACACACCGAGAGAGAGAGAGGGAGACTCACACACCACACACACCGAGAGAGAGAGAGAATTGCACACCACACACACCGAGAGAGAGAGAGAATCACACACCACACACACCGAGAGAAAGAGAGAATCACACACACCACACACACCGAGAGAGAGAGAATCACACACACCACACACACCGAGAGAGAGAATGAGAGAGAGAGAGAATCACACACACCGAGAGAGAGAATTACATAGCACACACACCGAGAGAGAGAATCACACACCACATAAACCGAGAGAGAGAATCACACACCACACAAACCGAGAGAGAGAATCACACACCACACAAACCGAGAGAGAGAATCACACACACACCGCACACCGAGAGAGAGAAAATCATACACACCACACATACCGAGAGAGAGAGAGAGAATCTCTCACACCACACACACCGAGAGAGAGAGAATCACACACCACACACACCGAGAGAGAGAGAGAGAATCACACACACCACACACACCGAGAGAGAATCACACACCACACACACCGAGAGAGAGAGAATCACGCATACCACACACACCAAGAGAGAGAATCACACACCGAGAATCACACACCACACAAACCGAGAGAATCGCACACACCACATACACCGAGAGAGAGAGAGAATCACACACCACACACACCGAGAGAGAGAGAGAGAGAGAGAATCACACACTACACACACCGAGAGTGAGAGAGAACCACACACACCGAGAGAGAGAGAATCACACACCACACACACCGAGAGAGAGAATCACACACACCACACACCGAGAGAGAGAATCACACACCGAGAGAGAGAGAGAGGGAGACTCACACACCACACACACCGAGAGAGAGAGAGAATTGCACACCACACATACCGAGAGAGAGAGAGAATCACACACCACACACACCGAGAGAAAGAGAGAATCACACACACCACACACACCGAGAGAGAGAGAGAATCACACACACCACACACACCGAGAGAGAGAGAGAATTGCACACCACACACACCGAGAGAGAGAGAGAATCACACACCACACACACCGAGAGAATCACACACACCACACACACCGAGAGAGAGAAAGAATCTCACACCACACAAACCGAGAGAGAGAGAGAATCACACACTACACACACCGAGAGAGAGAAAGAATCTCACACCACACAAACCGAGAGAGAGAGAGAATCACACACTACACACACCGAGAGAGAGAGAGAATCACACACACCACACACACCGAGAGAGAGAGAGAAAGAGAATCACACACCACACACACCGAGAGAGAGAGAGAATCACACACACCGACACAGAGAGAATCACACACCACACACACCGAGAGAGAGAGAATCACACACCATACAAACCGAGAGAGAGAGAATCACACACCACACACACCGAGAGAGAGAGAATCACACACCACACACACCGAGAGAATCACACACACCACACACACCGAGAGAGAGAAAGAATCTCACACCACACAAACCGAGAGCGAGAGAGAATCACACACTACACACACCGAGAGAGAGAGAGAATGACACACACCACACACACCGAGAGAGAGAGAGAAAAAGAATCACACACCACACACACCGAGAGAGAGAGAATCACACACCACACACACCGAGAGAGAGAATCACACACCATACAAACCGAGAGAGAGAGAATCACACACCACACACACCGACAGAGAGAGAGAGAGAATCACACAACACACACACCGAGAGAAAGAGAGAGAATCACACACACCACACACACCGAGAGAGAGAGAGAATCACACACACCACACACACCGAGAGAGAGAGAGAATCACACACACCACACACACCGAGAGAGAGAGAGAATCACACACACCACACACACCGAGAGAGAATCACACACACCACACACACCGAGAGAGAGAGAATCACACACACCACACACACCGAGAGTGAATGAGAGAGAGAGAGAATCACACACACCGAGAGAGAGAATTACATAGCACACACACCGAGAGAGAGAATTACACACCACATAAACCGAGAGAGAGAATCACACACCACACAAACCGAGAGAGAGAATCACACACCACACAAACCGAGAGAGAGCGATTGAGAATCATACCCATCACACACACCGAGAAAGAGAGAGAATCTCTCACACCACACACACCGAGAGAGAGAGAGAGAATCTCTCACACCACACACACCGAGAGAGAGAGAATCACACACACCACACACACCGAGAGAGAGAGAATCACACACACCACACACACCGAGAGAGAGAATCTCACACCACACACACCGAGAGAGAGAGAGAGAATCACACACCACACAAACCGAGAGAGAATCACACACCACACACACCGAGAGAGAGAGAGAATCGCACACTCCACACACACCGAGAGAGAGAGAATCACACACACCACACACACCGAGAGAGAGAGAATCACACACACCACACACACCGAGAGAAAGAATCTCACACCACACAAACCGAGAGAGAGAGAGAATCACACACTACACACACCGAGAGAGAGAGAGAATCACACACACCACACACACCGAGAGAGAGAGAGAGAGAAAGAGAATCACACACCACACACACCGAGAGAGAGAGAATCACACACCACACACACCGAGAGAGAGAATCACACACCATACAAACCGAGAGAGAGAGAATCACACACCACACACACCGACAGAGAGAGAGAGAGAATCACACAACACACACACCGAGAGAAAGAGAGAGAATCACACACCACACACACCGAGAGAGAATCACATACGCCGACAGAGAGAGCGAGTCACACACTCCACGCACACCGAGAGAGAGAATCACACACCACACACACCGAGAGAGAGAGAATCACACACCACACACACCGAGAGAGAGAATCACACACACCACACACACCGAGAGAGAGAATCACACACACCACACACACCACACACACCGAGAGAGAGAGAGAGAATCACACACACCACACACACCGAGAGAGAGAGAGAGAATCACACACACCACACACACCGAGAGAGAATCACACACACCACACAAACCGAGAGAGAGAGATTGAGAATCATACACACCACACACACCGAGAGAGAGAGAGAATCACACACCACACACACCGAGAGAGAGAGAGAGAATCACACACCACACACACCGACAGAGAGAGAGAGAGAGAGAATCACACACCACACACACCGAGAGAGAGGGAAACACACACACCGAGAGAGAAAGGATCACACACACCACACATACCGAGAGAGAGAATCACACACACCGACAGAGAGAGAGGGAACCACGTACACCGACAGAGAGAGAGGGAGAACCCCACACACCGAGAGAGAGAGAATCACACACACCACACACACCGAGAGAGAGAGAGAGAGAGAGAGAGAGAGAGAGAATCACACACACCACACACACCGAGAGAGAGAGAATCACACACACCACACACACCGAGAGAGAGAATCACACACCACACACACCGAGAGAGAGAATCACACACCACACAAACCGAGAGGGAGAGAGAATCACACACCACACACACCGAGAGAGAGAGAATCACTCACCATACAAACCGAGAGAGAGAGAATCACACACCACACACACCGAGAGAGAGAGATATAGAATCACACAACACACACACCGAGAGAAAGAGAGAGAATCACACACACCACACACACCGAGAGAGAGAGAGAATCACACACACCACACACACCGAGAGAGAGAGAGAATCACACACACCACACACACCGAGAGAGAGAGAGAATCACACACCACACACACCGAGAGAGAGAGAGAATCACACACACCACACACACCGAGAGAGAATGAGAGAGAGAGAGAATCACACACACCACACACACCGAGAGAGAGAGAATCACACACACCACACACACCGAGAGAGAATGAGAGAGAGAGAGAATCACACACACCGAGAGAGAGAATTACATAGCACACACACCGAGAGAGAGAATCACACACCACATAAACCGAGAGAGAGAATCACACACCACACAAACCGAGAGAGAGAATCACACACCACACAAACCGAGAGAGAGCGATTGAGAATCATACCCATCACACACACCGAGAAAGAGAGAGAATCTCTCACACCACACACACCGAGAGAGAGAGAGAGAATCTCTCACACCACACACACCGAGAGAGAGAGAATCACACACACCACACACACCGAGAGAGAGAGAATCACACACACCACACACACCGAGAGAGAGGGAAACACACACACCGAGAGAGACAGGATCACACACACCACACATACCGAGAGAGAGAATCACACACACCGACAGAGAGAGAGGGAACTACGTACACCGACAGAGAGAGAGGGAGAACCCCACACACCACACACCGAGAGAGAGAGAATCACACACACCACACACACCGAGAGAGAGAGAGAGAGAGAGAGAGAGAGAATCACACACACCACACACACCGAGAGAGAGAGAATCACACACACCACACACACCGAGAGAGAGAATCACACACCACACAAACCGAGAGAGAGAGAGAATCACACACCACACACACCGAGAGAGAGAATCACACACCACACACACCGAGAGAGACAGAGAATCACACACCACACACACCGAGAGAGAGAATCACACACCACACACACCGAGAGAGAGAATCACACACCACACACACCGAGAGAGCGAGAGAGAGAGAGAGAGAGAGAGAGAGAATCTCTCACACCACACACACACACATAGAATCTCTCACACCACACATGCCGAGAGAGAGAATCACACACTACACACACCGAGAGAGAGAGAATCACACACCACACTAACCGAGAGAGAGAGAATCTCACACCACACACCGAGAGAGAGAGAGAGAGAGAGAGAATGACACACACACCACACACCGAGAGAGAGAAAATCATACACACCACACACACCGAGAGAGAGAGAGAGAGAGAGAGAATCACACACTACACACACACCGAGAGAGAGAGAGAATCACACACTACCCACACACACCGAGAGAGAGGGAAACACACACACCGAGAGAGACAGAATCACACACACCACACATACCGAGAGAGAGAGAATCACACACAACACACACAGCGAGAGAGAGAATCACACACACCACACACCGAGAGAGAGAGAATCACACACCGAGAGAGAGAGAGAGAGAGAGAGAGAGAATCACACACCGAGAGAGAGAGAGGGAGACTCACACACCACACACACCGAGAGAGAGAGAATCACACACCGAGAGAGAGAGAGAGAGAGAGAGAATCACACACCACACACACCGAGAGAGAGAGAGGGAGACTCACACACCACACACACCGAGAGAGAGAATCACACACCACACACCGAGAGAGAGAGAATCACACACCACACACACCGAGAGAAAGAGAGAATCACACACCACACACACCGAGAGAGAGAATCACACACACCACACACCGAGAGAGAGAGAATCACACACCGAGAGAGTGAGAGAGAGAGAATCACGCACCACACACACCGAGAGAGAGAGAATTGCACACCACACACACCGAGAGAGAGAGAGAATCACACACCACACACACTGAGAGAGAGAATCACACACACCACACACACCGAGAGAGAGAGAGAATCACACACACCACACACACCGAGAGAGAGAGAGAATCACACACACCACACACACCGAGAGAGAGAGAATCACACACACCACTCACACCGAGAGAGAGAGAATCACACACACCACACACACCGAGAGAGAGAATGAGAGAGAGAGAGAATCACACACACCGAGAGAGAGAATCACACACCACATAAACCGAGAGAGAGAATCACACACCACACAAACCGAGAGAGAGCGATTGAGAATCATACCCATCACACACACAAAGAAAGAGAGAGAATCTCTCACACCACACACACCGAGAGAGAGAGAGAGAATCACACACACCACACACACCGAGAGAGAGAGAATCACACACACCACACACACCGAGAGAGAGAGAATCACACACACTACACACACCGAGAGAGAAAGAATCTCACACCACACAAACCGAGAGAGAGAGAGAATCACACACTACACACACCGAGAGAGAGAGAGAATCACACACACCACACCCACAGAGAGAGAGAGAGAAAGAGAATCACACACCACACACACCGAGAGAGAGAGAGAATCACACACACCGACAGAGAGAATCACACACCACACACACCGAGAGAGAGAGAATCACACACCACACACACCGACAGAGAGAGAGAGAATCACACAACACACACACCGAGAGAAAGAGAGAGAATCACACACACCACACACACCGAGAGAGAGAGAGAATCACACACACCATACACACCGAGAGAGAGAGAGAATCACACACACCACACACACCGAGAGAGAGAGAGAGAATCACACAAACCACACACACCGAGAGAGAGAGAGAATCACACACACCACACACACCGAGAGAGAATCACACACACCACACACACCGAGAGAGAGAGAATCACACACACCACACACACCGAGAGAGAATGAGAGAGAGAGAGAATCACACACACCGAGAGAGAGAATTACATAGCACACACACCGAGAGAGAGAATCACACACCACACAAACCGAGAGAGAGCGATTGAGAATCATACCCATCACACACACCGAGAAAGAGAGAGAATCTCTCACACCACACACACCGAGAGAGAGAGAGAGAATCTCTCACACCCCACACACCGAGAGAGAGAGAATCTCACACACCACACACACCGAGAGAGAGAATCTCACACCACACACACCGAGAGAGAGAGAGAATCACACACACCGACAGAGAGAGAATCACACACCACACACACCGAGAGAGAGAGAATCACACACCACACACACCGAGAGAGAGAATCACACACCATACAAACCGAGAGAGAGAGAATCACACAACACACACACCGAGAGAAAGAGAGAGAATCACACACCACACACACCGAGAGAGAATCACATACGCCGACAGAGAGAGCGAGTCACACACTCCACGCACACCGAGAGAGAGAATCACACACCACGCACACCGAGAGAGAGAATCACACACCACACACACCGAGAGAGAGAGAATCACACACCACACACACCGAGAGAGAGAATCACACACACCACACACACCGAGAGAGAGAATCACACACACCACACACACCGAGAGAGAGAGAGAGAATCACACACACCACACACACCGAGAGAGAATCACACACACCACACACACCGAGAGAGAGAGAGAATCACACACACCACACACACCGAGAGAGAGAATGAGAGAGAGAGAGAATCACACACACCGAGAGAGAGAATTACATAGCACACATACCGAGAGAGAGAATCACACACCACATAAACCGAGAGAGAGAATCACACACCACACAAACCGAGAGAGAGAATCACACACCACACAAACCGAGAGAGAGCGATTGAGAATCATACCCATCACACACACCGAGAGAGAGAATCACACACCATACAAACCGAGAGAGAGAGAATCAAACACCACACACACCGACAGAGAGAGAGAGAAAATCACACGACACGCACACCGAGAGAAAGAGAGAGAATCACACACACCACACACACCGAGAGAGAGAGAGAATCACACACACCACACACACCGAGAGAGAGAGAGAATCACACAAACCACACACACCGAGAGAGAGAGAGAGAATCACACACACCACACACACCGAGAGAGAATCACACACCACACACACCGAGAGAGAGAGAATCACGCATACCACACACACCGAGAGAGAGAATCACACACCGAGAATCACACACCACACAAACCGAGAGAATCGCACACACCACATACACCGAGAGAGAGAGAGAATCACACACCACACACACCGAGAGAGAGAGAGAATCACACACTACACACACCGAGAGTGAGAGAGAACCACACACACCGAGAGAGAGAGAATCTCACACATCACACACACCAACAGAGAGAGAACCACACACAACGAGAGAGAGAGAATCACACACCACACACACCGAGAGAGAGAATCACACACACCACACACCGAGAGAGAGAATCACACACCGAGAGAGAGAGAGAGAGAGAATCACACACCACACACACCGAGAGAGAGAGAGGGAGACTCACACACCACACACACCGAGAGAGAGAGAGAATTGCACACCACACACACCGAGAGAGAGAGAGAGAATCACACACCACACACACCGAGAGAAAGAGAGAATCACACACACCACACACACCGAGAGAGAGAGAGAATCACACACACCACACACACCGAGAGAGAGAGAGAATTGCACACCACACACACCGAGAGAGAGAGAGAATCACACACCACACACACCGAGAGAATCACACACACCACACACACCGAGAGAGAGAAAGAATCTCACACCACACAAACCGAGAGAGAGAGAGAATCACACACTACACACACCGAGAGAGAGAAAGAATCTCACACCACACAAACCGAGAGAGAGAGAGAATCACACACTACACACACCGAGAGAGAGAGAGAATCACACACACCACACCCACCGAGAGAGAGAGAGAAAGAGAATCACACACCACACACACCGAGAGAGAGAGAATCACACACCACACACACCGACAGAGAGAGAGAGAATCACACAACACACACACCGAGAGAAAGAGAGAGAATCACACACACCACACACACCGAGAGAGAGAGAGAATCACACACACCACACACACCGAGAGAGAGAGAGAATCACACACACCACACACACCGAGAGAGAGAGAGAATCACACAAACCACACACACCGAGAGAGAGAGAGAATCACACACACCGAGAGAGAGAATTACATAGCACACACACCGAGAGAGAGAATCACACACCACATAAACCGAGAGAGAGAATCACACACCACACAAACCGAGAGAGAGAATCACACACCACACAAACCGAGAGAGAGCGATTGAGAATCATACCCATCACACACACCGAGAAAGAGAGAGAATCTCTCACACCACACACACCGGGAGAGAGAGAGAGAGAGAATCTCTCACACCCCACACACCGAGAGAGAGAGAATCACACACACCACACACACCGAGAGAGAGAGAATCTCACACACCACACACACCGAGAGAGAGAATCTCACACCACACACACCGAGAGAGAGAGAGAATCACACACCACACAAACCGAGAGAGAGAGAGAATCACACACCACACACACCGAGAGAGAGAGAGAATCGCACACTCCTCACACACCGAGAGAGAGAGAATCACACACACCACACACACCGAGAGAGAGAGAATCACACACACCACACACACCGAGAGAAAGAATCTCACACCACTCAAACCGAGAGAGAGAGAGAATCACACACTACACACACCGAGAGAGAGAGAGAATCACACACACCACACACACCGAGAGAGAGAAAGAGAATCACACACCACACACACCGAGAGAGAGAGAGAATCACACACACCGACACAGAGAGAATCACACACCACACACACCGAGAGAGAGAATCACACACCACACACACCGAGAGAGAGAATCACACACCATACAAACCGAGAGAGAGAGAATCACACACCACACACACCGACAGAGAGAGAGAGAGAATCACACAACACACACACCGAGAGAAAGAGAGAGAATCACACACCACACACACCGAGAGAGAATCACATACGCCGACAGAGAGAGCGAGTCACACACTCCACGCACACCGAGAGAGAGAATCACACACCACGCACACCGAGAGAGAGAATCACACACCACACACACCGAGAGAGAGAGAATCACACACCACACACACCGAGAGAGAGAATCACACACACCACACACACCGAGAGAGAGAATCACACACACCACACACACCGAGAGAGAGAGAATCACACACCACACACACCGAGAGAGAGAATCACACACACCACACACACCGAGAGAGAGAATCACACACCACACACACCGAGAGAGAGAATCACACACACCACACATACCGAGAGAGAGAATCACACACACCGACAGAGAGAGAGGGAACCACGTACACCGACAGAGAGAGAGGGAGAACCCCACACACCACACACCGAGAGAGAGAGAATCACACACACCACACACACCGAGAGAGAGAGAGAGAGAGAGAGAGAGAGAATCACACACACCACACACACCGAGAGAGAGAGAATCACACACACCACACACACCGAGAGAGAGAATCACACACCACACAAACCGAGAGAGAGAGAGAATCACACACCACACACACCGAGAGAGAGAATCACACACCACACACACCGAGAGAGACAGAGAATCACACACCACACACACCGAGAGAGAGAATCACACACCACACACACCGAGAGAGAGAATCACACACCACACACACCGAGAGAGCGAGAGAGAGAGAGAGAGAGAGAGAGAGAATCTCTCACACCACACACACACACATAGAATCTCTCACACCACACATGCCGAGAGAGAGAATCACACACTACACACACCGAGAGAGAGAGAATCACACACCACACTAACCGAGAAAGAGAGAGAGAGAGAATCTCACACCACACACCGAGAGAGAGAGAGAGAGAGAGAGAGAGAATGACACACACACCACACACCGAGAGAGAGAAAATCATACACACCACACACACCGAGAGAGAGAGAGAGAGAGAGAGAATCACACACTACACACACACACCGAGAGAGAGGGAAACACACACACCGAGAGAGACAGAATCACACACACCACACATACCGAGAGAGAGAGAATCACACACAACACACACAGCGAGAGAGAGAATCACACACACCACACACCGAGAGAGAGAGAATCACACACCGAGAGAGAGAGAGAGAGAGAGAGAGAATCACACACCGAGAGAGAGAGAGGGAGACTCACACACCACACACACCGAGAGAGAGAGAATCACACACCGAGAGAGAGAGAGAGAGAGAGAATCACACACCACACACACCGAGAGAGAGAGAGAGGGAGACTCACACACCACACACACCGAGAGAGAGAATCACACACCACACACCGAGAGAGAGAGAATCACACACCACACACACCGAGAGAGAGAGAGAATCACACACCACACACACCGAGAGAGAGAATCACACACACCACACACCGAGAGAGAGAGAGAATCACACACACCACACACACCGAGAGAGAGAGAGAATCACACACACCACACACACCGAGAGAGAGAGAATCACACACACCACTCACACCGAGAGAGAGAGAATCACACACACCACACACACCGAGAGAGAGAATGAGAGAGAGAGAGAATCACACACACCGAGAGAGAGAATTACATAGCACACAAACCGAGAGAGAGAATCACACACCACACAAACCGAGAGAGAGCGATTGAGAATCATACCCATCACACACACAAAGAAAGAGAGAGAATCTCTCACACCACACACACCGAGAGAGAGAGAGAGAATCTCTCACACCACACACACCGAGAGAGAGAGAGAATCACACACCACACACACCGGGAGAGAGAGAGAATCACACACTCCACACACACCGAGAGAGAGAGAATCACACACACCACACACACCGAGAGAGAGAGAATCACACACACCACACACACCGAGAGAAAGAATCTCACACCACACAAACCGAGAGAGAGAGAGAATCACACACTACACACACCGAGAGAGAGAGAGAATCACACACACCACACACACCGAGAGAGAGAGAGAAAGAGAATCACACACCACACACACCGAGAGAGAGAGAGAATCTCACACACCGACAGAGAGAGAATCACACACCACACACACCGAGAGAGAGAGAATCACACACCACACACACCGAGAGAGAGAATCACACACCACACACACCGACAGAGAGAGAGAGAAAATCACACAACACGCACACCGAGAGAAAGAGAGAGAATCACACACACCACACACACCGAGAGAGAGAGAGAATCACACACACCACACACACCGAGAGAGAGAGAATCACACACACCACACACACCGAGAGAGAGAATGAGAGAGAGAGAGAATCACACACACCGAGAGAGAGAATTACATAGCACACACACCGAGAGAGAGAATCACACACCACATAAACCGAGAGAGAGAATCACACACCACACAAACCGAGAGAGAGAATCACACACACACCACACACCGAGAGAGAGAAAATCATACACACCACACACACCGAGAGAGAGAGAGAGAATCACACACACCACACACACCGAGAGAGAATCACACACCACACACACCGAGAGAGAGAGAATCACGCATACCACACACACCGAGAGAGAGAATCACACACCGAGAATCACACACCACACAAACCGAGAGAATCGCACACACCACATACACCGAGAGAGAGAGAATCACACACCACACACACCGAGAGAGAGAGAATCACACACACCACACACACCGAGAGAGAGAGAGAATCACACACACCACACACACCGAGAGAGAGAGAATCACACACACCACACACACCGAGAGAGAGAATGTGAGAGAGAGAGAATCACACACACCGAGAGAGAGAATCACACACCACATAAACCGAGAGAGAGAGAGAGAATCACACACCACACAAACCGAGAGAGAGAATCACACACCACACAAACCGAGAGAGAGAGAGAATCACACACCACACACACCGAGAGTGAGAGAGAATCACACACACCGAGAGAGAGAATCACACAGCACACAAACCGAGAGAGAGAGATTGGGAATCATACACATCACACACACCGAGAAAGAGAGAGAATCTCTCACACCACACACACCGAGAGAGAGAGAGAATCTCTCACACCACACACACCGAGAGAGAGAATCTACACCACACACACCGAGAGAGAGAGAATCACACACCACACACACCGAGAGAGAGAATCACACATCACACAAACCGAGAGAGAGAGAGAGAATCACACACCACACACACCGAGAGAGAGAGAGAATCACACACGCCACACACACCGAGAGAGAGAGAGAGAGAGAGAGAGAGAATCACACACCACACACACCGAGAGAGAGAATCACACACGCCGACAGAGAGAGCGAGTCACACACTCCACGCACACCGAGAGAGAGAGAATCACACACCACACACACCGAGAGAGAGAGAATCACACACCACACACACCGAAAGAGAGAATCACACACCACACACAGAGAGAGAGAGAGCGAGAGAGAGAGAGAGACACACACCACACACAGCGAGAGAGAGAGAATCACACACCACACACACCGAGAGAGAGAATCACACACCACACACACCGAGAGAGAATCACACACCACACACACCAAGAGAGAGAGAATCACACACCACACACACTGAGAGAGAGAATCACACACCACACACACCGAGAGAGAGAATCACATACCACACACACCGAGAGAAGAGAATCACACACCACACACACCGAGAGAGAGAGAGAATCACACACACCACACACACCGAGAGAGAGAATCACATACCACACACACCAATAAAATGAATCACACACCAAACACACCACACACACCGACAGGGAGAAACACGCGCACACACACACACACACACACACACACACACACACACACACAACCGCAGATTCACACACAACCGCCGATACACACGGACAGAGAGAAACAACCACAGGCACACATGTGGAAAGACAGAGAGAGAACAAGAACACACATAGGACAGAAAGTAGATCTGGCCATGTACAGTTTACAATGGACTTGAGATGGCACCAGATGCTGTATGGAAGATAGTAATGCTGGTATTGTGGAAGATCCAGATCAAATGAGCTGAAGGAACTTGTTCACCAAAAATCTTCTGATCTTCAACATCATTTCATCCACACAATACTGTAATTCTTGCATGCAAAAATTAAACCCAAATTAATTTCTCGTAAGGATTATGAAGCACTGTAAGACTGAGGCAGGGTTAGGGATTTAAAGTGCATGCTAGTTATATAACATCCCAACCTCTGCCCAGTGGATTGAGTGATACTGCTCTACCCTCGGGCCACCAGTTGCGACTGAGGGAGAGTTTAATTTTCAGCTAAATAGAGTGGAGGGGGATCACAAGAACTGATATTTAATGGTTTACACCATTTCCCTAGAATGCTGCACCCCTTCCCTCACCCCCAAGAATGGATAAGAAAGCAACAAGTGGGGGTAAGAGAAATGGCAAAAGAAATCAGATAGAGGCTACCGTGCATTTTATATTTTGTTTATTTAATTGTGACACTGGGTAAATGTATGACAGTTTAAAGGGTGTAACAGTGTTAGCCTCGTAGCTAGCTTGGCTGTGTTGACATTGATGAGCCCAAAATTCCATGCCAAAGTTCATAACATGTTTGTCGGTGACATTACGAGCGGGTGACTGACGACAAATGGGTAACATGAGCAGGTAACTGACATGAGTGGCCAACTGACCGACAGGAAGCTGCGTGTTGAAGGCTGCAGTAGAAATTAGTACGGTAATTTTCTTTGTGTTCTGTTTTTTTTCAGTATCTCAAACTTGGGAATGTTTGGAATCAGCGGTTTCAGTGCTGTGATTAACCCCCCTCAGGCTTGTATCCTGGCCATCGGGCAGTCACGCCATGATCTGACGGTTTCTGAAGATGACAGAGGGAATGCCAGCCTCTGCCAGAAGGACATGATGATGGTCACTCTGTCCAGTGATGGCCGTGTGGTGGATGATGAACTTGCATCTCAGTTTTTGGAGAACTTCAGGCTCAACCTGGAGAACCCAAAACGATTTGCTTTGTTCTAGGCTGCCGTACTCGAGCTTCACTTTACAAGGGATTTGGGCTGAAACGTGGAAGGTATCTCAGAGTGTACCTGCGATGCACAGAGAGTTTATTTAATTGTTAGTACTGTAACGTTACAGGGGAATGTCTACCTTGCCTTGACCGCTACCTGTATGTAAGGCCAAATAAAACTTCTGCTTGTTATTTATTTCATTAGGTTGCTATCATCATCTCTTCATTATCAGCACTGCTTGACTTCAGGCATCTTCCTTCTACTCGGGGGAAGAAGTGCGAGGTCAGCAAGCCAGTGAGCACCAGATTCCCCCAGTGCAGCAGTGTCTGGGATGCACAGCTGGAAGAGGAGCAGAGCATTGGACCCCCCCCCTGCCCCACCACCGCCATCCCCTGCAATGTGCCCCTCTCTGTGGAGTAAGATGTCCCACTGAAAGGACAAAACTTTTATTTGTTGAAGGTTCTTTGATGGCCTGAGGTCAATGTTTTTGTAGATTTGAAACACTTGCTGCTCATGGAATGTAACTCTCCATCAGGTGCTCAGCTGTGTAAAATGACTGGGATGGTTGCTAAATGGCAGCTTTCTTTATTCTAGGTTATATCTGCTCCTTCCCCAGCCCATGACGTCTTCATGTGTCTCACAGCTACTCCAGCCGAGTGGTAGGACGAGCATCTGCGAACCTGCTCCCCGCCCTCTGCCAATGCTGCCCTGTGACCACTGGGAGATGCACAAGGTGACTCTTGGTCATTGTGGCGCAGCTAAAGTGAGCCGATTGTGGGTAGTCCAATGAACCATACGACTTCAATACATTGCAATACTTTATTAATCAAGTTAGGATTTCAGAGTGCTTTGAGTTTATATCTGACTATATTAAGAAACCTCGCTGATTCAGGTTTATGGAATCAATAATGTCACTCATTGGTTCATTGTAGAAGATAATAAAATTTATAACACCTGTGGTTATCACTGGATCTTCAGCCGCTGTCTTATTCTGGATTGATTCTGGATTAGAAAGTACAAGTGTGTACAAATTATTCTGAGGTTCCCATCATTAATAGATTTTTTTAAACGGACGAACTTTTGTTTAAAGACCTGATAGCAAGGTGTGAGTTATAGACAAGAATGAACAGTAACCTCTTCCCACCTGCCCCACACATCATTTTCTTTTATTCCAGAATGTTAATAACATAAGAAATAGGAACAGGAGTCGGCCATTTAGCCCCTCGAGCCTGTTCCGCCATTCAATACGATCATGGCTGATCTGATCATGGACTTAGCTCCACTTCCCCGCCCACTCCCCATAACCCTTGACTCCTTTATCGTTCAAAAATCTGTCTCTCGCCGCCTTAAATATATTCAATGACCCAGCCTCCACAGCTCTCTGGGGCAGAGAATTCCAAAGATTCACAAGAGAAGAAATTCCTCTTCATTTCCATTATAAATGAGCGACCCTTTATTCTGAAACTATGTCCCCACGAGTGGAAACATTCTCTCTGTACCTACCTTCTCGAGCCCCCTCAGAATCTTATACGTTTCAATAAGATCACTTCTCATTCTTCTAAATGCCAATAATGAGTATAGGCCCAACCTGCTCAATCTTTCTTCATAAGACAATCCCTTCAGTTCAGGAATCAACCTCGTGAACCTTCTCTGAACTGCCTCCAATAAAAGTATATCCCTGCTTAAATAAGGAGACCAAAACTGTATGCAGTACTCTAGGTGTGGCCTCACCAATACCCTGTACAGGACCTCCCTACTTTTATACTTGCAATAAAGGCCAACATTCCATTAGTCTTCCTAATTACTTGCTGTACCTGCATGCTAACCTTTTGTGTTTCATGTACAAGGACCCCCAGATCCCTCTGTACTGCCGCATTTTGTAATCTCTCCACATTTAAATAATCTATTTTTTAATTTTTCCTACCAAAGTGGATAACCTCACATTTTCCCACATTATACTCCATTTGCCAAATATTTGCCCACTCACTTAACTATCTATATCCCTTTGCAGATTCTTTGAGTCCTCTTCACAACTTGCTTTCCCATCTATCTTTGTATCATCAGCAAATTTGGCTACATTACACGGTCCCTTCATCCAAGTCATTAATATAGAAGCTTATGTTTCAATTAAATTACCTTTCATTCTTCTAAACTCCAGAGAGTATAGGTCCAATCTACTCAATCTCTCTTCATAGGACAGCCCTTCCATCCCAGGAATCAATCTAGTGAACCTTCATTACACCGCCTCTCAGGCAAGTATATCCTTCCTTAAATAAGATACCAAAACTGCCCAGTACTCCAAGTGTGGTCTCACCAAAGCCCTGCACAATTGCAGCAAGACTTCCTTTCTCTTGTATTCCAACCCCCTTGCAATAAAGGCCTTCCGAATGACTCGCTGTACCTGCATGCTAACTCTTTGCTTCGTGTACGAGGGCACTTAAATCTATCTGAACATGAACAATTAATAGATCTCACCATTTAAAAAGTGTCCTATTCTTCCTACCAAAGTGAATAGCCTCACATTTCTCCAAATTATACTCCATCTGCCACAATATTGCCCACTCACTTAACCTGTCTATATCCCTTCGCAGACTTTTTGTGTCCTCCTCACAGCGTACTTTCCCACCTAGCTTTGTATTGTCACCAAACTTGGATACATTACACCCGGTTGCTTCACCTGAGTCATTAATATAGATTGTAAATATCTGAGGCCCCTGCACTGTTCCTTGCGATACCCCACTAATAACAACCTGCGAACCTAAAAATGTCCCGTTTATTCCTACACTCTGTTTTCTCTCTAACCAATCCTCTATCCATGCTAATATATTGCCCCCAACGCCATGAGCCCTTATCTTGCATAACAATATTTTATGTGGCACCTTATCAAATGCCTTTTGCAAATCCAAATATACTACATCCTCAAAAGCTCTAATAAATTTGTTAAACACAATTTCCCTTTCATAAAACCATGATGTCTCTGTTTAATCATATTATGATTTTCTAAGTTCCCAACAACTGATGTCAGGCTAACTGGCCTGTAGTTCCCTGTTTTCTCTCTCCCTCCTTTTATGAATAGCGGTGTTACATTTGCTACCTTCCAGTCTGCTGGCACTGTTCTAGAATCCAGGGAATTTTGGGAGACCACAACCAATCCATGCACTATCTCTGAAGCCACATCTGCAGCCAACAGAGAACCCTAGGATGTAGGCCATCAGATCCAGGGGATTTGTTGGCCTTTAGTCTCATTAGTTTCTCAAGTACTTTTTCATTACTGATCTTAATTACTTTTAAGTTCCTCAATTTCATTAGTCCTTTGGCTCCTCATTATTTTTGGCATGCTTTATTTGTCTTCTAGTGTTAGACAGATACAACATATTTGTTTAAAGTCTCTACCATTTCCTTAATCCACATTATAATTTCTCCTGTGTCAGCCTCTAAGGAACCAATGCTTACTTTTGTTACTCTCTTCCTTTTTACATACTTGTAGAGGTTCTTACAATTTGTTTTTATATTTCTTGCTAATTTACTCTCATTCTATTTTCTCCCTTTTTTATCAATTTTTGGTCATCCTTTGCTCAATTCCAAAGCTCTCCCAATCTTAAGCCTCTTATTTTAATCTAATACTATCGTTAACTTCTTTAGTTAGCCATAGATGGATCACCTTCCCGTGGAGTTTTTGTTTCTCAATGGAATGTATATTTGTTGAGAATTTTGGAATATTTCTTTAAATATTTGCCACTGCTTATCTACTGTCATACCTTTTAATTTAATTACCAAATCTACCCGAGCCAACTCGTCCCTCATATCTATGTAATTGGCTTTCTTTAAGTTTAAGACTCTAGTTTTGGATTTAAGTATGTCACTCTCAAACGCAATATCAAATTATATCATATTATGATCACTCTTCCCCAGAGGATCCTTTACTATGAGATCACTACTTAACCCTGTCTCGTTACACAATACACGATGTAAAATAGCTTGTTCCCTGGTTGGTTCCATGATGTACTTTTCTAGAAAATTGTTTTGAATGCATTCCATGAATCCATCCCCCAGACTACCTTTGCAAATTTGATTTGTCCAGTCTACATGAAGATTAAAGTCCCCCACGATTATTACATTACCTTTGTTGCAAGCTCCTATTATTCTTTCATTAATTCTCTGTCCAATGGTATAGCTACAGTTAGGGCATTTATAAACTGACCCTCACCAGTGTTTTCTGCCCCTTGCTATTTCTTATCTCCACTCATACTGATTCTACTTCCTGATCTTCCAAGCCTAGATCCTTTCTCACTACTGTCATTAAGTCATCCTTTATTATCAGGGCTACCCCCCACCCCCTCCTTTTTCATTCTGCCTGTCTCGCGATTTTGAGATTTCCTGCACATGTTAACAGTATGCGAAGGGAACATAAGAAATAGGAGCAGGAGTAGGCCATTCGGGCCCTCGAGTCTGCTCCGCCATTCAATAAGATTATGACTGGTCTGATCTTGGCCTCAACTTCACTTCCCTGCCCTCTCCCCATAACCCTTAACTCCCTTATTGTTCAAAAATCTGTCTATTTCCACCTTAATATATTCAATGACCCAGATTCTCTGTTGGCCTCACTCTTACACATCACGAGCACTCATTCCTTTAATATTTTACATCTCACACCGTGCCAGTTCCTGAAATGATTGATTAATTAACCAGTTCATTTATAATGGAAGCACGGTGGATTAGCTTATGATTTTGTGTCGATTACAGCTCTTGTTCCCCTCAGAGTTAATAAATGTAAGAGACAAAGTTCCCAATCTGGAGATTTGCTGCAATAAATCAGTCACCGGGATTGTGGGGGTGACTCGGTAAAAGAAGCAGGTTAGGTGAGTGGGCAAATGCATGGCAGATGAAGTATAATGTGGATAAATGTGAGGTTATCCACTTTGGTGGTAAAAACAGAGAGACAGACTATTATCTGAATGGTGACAGAATAGGAAAAGGGGAGGTGCAACGAGACCTGGGTGTCATGGTACATCAGTCATTGAAGGTTGGCATGCAGGTACAGCAGGCGGTTATGAAAGCAAATGGCATGTTGGCCTTCATAGCGAGGGGATTTGAGTACAGGGGCAGGGAGGTGTTGCTATAGTTGTACAGGGCCTTGGTGAGGCCACACCTGGAGTATTGTGTACAGTTTTGGTCTCCTAACCTGAGGAAGGACATTCTTGCTATTGAGGGAGTGCAGCGAAGGTTCACCAGACTGATTCCCGGGATGGCAGGACTGACCTATCCAGAAAGACTGGATCAACTGGGCTTGTATTCACTGGAGTTCAGAAGAATGAGAGGGGACCTCATAGAAACGTTTACAATTCTGATGGGTTTAGACAGGTTAGATGCAGGAAGAATGTTCCCAATGTTGGAGAAGTCCAGAACCAGGGGTCACAGTCTAAGGATAAGGGGGAAGCCATTTAGGACCGAGATGAGGAGGGACTTCTTCACCCAGAGAGTGGTGAACCTGTGGAATTCTCTACCACAGAAAGTTGTTGAGGCCAACTCACTAAATATATTCAAAAAGGAGTTAGATGAAGTCCTTACTACTCGGGGGATCAAGGGGTATGGCGAGAAAGCAGGAATGGGGTACTGAAGTTGCATGTTCAGCCATGAACTCATTGAATGGCAGTGCAGGCTAGAAGGGCCGAATGGCCTACTCCTGCACTATTTTCTATGTTTCTATGTCTATAGGTGCAGTGTTAAGTTAATGTTCTGAGGCTATTGTTCATGTTTGAAAGCTGTCAACACAAGTCGGAAATTCCCCTCCTGTTTGATATTTTCAGGTGGCCTGTCCAGTACATTCTGAATATGTTGTGAGTTTATTTTTTCAGCCTGCATACTGTATTTCAGAGTGGTGCTGGTGGGTCGCGAGGCGGTGCTGAAACCTGTTAGATCAGGATCTCGGGTCTCTAAAGCCAGAGGTACCACCTGTAACTAAAGAAGACACGAGTGAGTTGGTCCTGAAGTAAAATTCTATAAACCTGGAATCTGCTGTGCACATCTCATCTACAAACAGAGTTACACCAACAATCAAAATGTCTTTTTTTTAAGTAAGGCCTAAAAAGAAATACTTGCATTTATAAGACACCTTTCACAACCTCAGTTTGTAATGTAGGAAATACAGCAGCCAAGGTGCACACAGCAAGCTCGCACAAACAGCAGTGTGATCTCAACACAAAGTGAAAGTGGTGGGGAACTCGGCCGATGTAGAACTGGCCAATATACCTGCGTTTGCCTTACAAACAGTGGCCAGCGTGTGTCTGAGACTCCCATTGCCATTCTGTCTGTGCCTCTGACCTCCCAACCCACCCCTGGACGTGCCAGCTTCCTGAACAGTGAAGAGGCCAGTTTGTTCTGTCTATATCCAGAATAATATAGAGGCAAGAGGGAGTTAACAAAACAGCAATACAATCATAAGCTTTACAGAACCTAAACCACAAATGTCAAGTCCAGATAGTATCACTGTCTGTCCCAGGATTATGTTAATCGCCTTTAATCCTCATCAGCCAATTATTTGGTGTAATAAGTATACAGAAATGTTCCTTTAGTCATTCAATTTGAAAATTTCAGTGGTTTAACCTATTACTAGATATTGTTAGCAGACTGTTACTGGGTTTATTAATGACCTTGTATGTACTATGTTGAGATTAACAGACCTGCTGAACCTGTTGTAAGGTCATCAGACCTTCTGGGACGTCAAGCACAAGAGTGCAGATTGAACCCTGAGATTAGGTTTGAGCCTGTGCCCCTCTCCAGTTATATCATTTATAATGGTGTAAGAAGAATGGGCAACCTCTTTTCCACTTGTAAGCAATGTTCCTCCTTCCCTCCCCAGATGTACCCCGTGTATCCGCATGGTGTAAACACTGGAGTGGTGTTGTCGGTACTTGGATCACAGCAGCCGATTTGATCACATTGGACCGGAGATGCTGCGTACAGTGGAAGATTTATCCTATGCCCAACTGTTAGTCTATTGAGTTATTTAATTTTCTCCCCTCCCCCGCTCATTGAAGGGCCTGGCTCCCCACTGGAGTTCAGTTCCACGGACACCAGTTACCCTCCAGTACCTTACCCAAGGGGCCACTATCCCAAGGCGATTGTTAGTGTTGGCAGGCTGTTCAATCCAAGGGTATTACAGGTTCCGGCCTTACGTACTGACCACATGCACGGTCCCAGCAGAGGTGAGTGCACATTGATCATCATTGGAGTCCCTGGACCATTTTACCCCCTCCCTAATTCAGCAGTATAATTTGTGAATTCTACACGACAATTTTCCCACACGTTGCAAATTAAACCATTGCCAGATAGGATTATTATCAAAGGTAAAAAGCGTACAATAGTATTAAAATTCAGATTCACTGAACAAACAATTCTTGACACAGCAGTAACATTGTAGAAAAGCTCTGTTTGATATCTAATATTTGAAGTTTAAAGTTATGGCCGTGTGATTGGTTTAATGGTGGATGCTCATGGCAGGTTGAGGATGCTCAGACCTCGTTGGATGTGCCCACAGTGGATGTGTTATTGTGTGTAGTTGGTCCAGCAGCTAAGAGTTCATAGGCCCAAATTTCCCCAGGAGTTGCTCTTTTTTTTTTGGAGTAACTTGATTTTTCTGGAGTATTTTTTTAGTTGCAATTCTGGCCATTTAATTTGCGCCAGTGTAAATGAGTTAGTTAGGTTCTTTTTTAGTTTAGTTTTTTTTTCCAAAAGGGGGCGTTCCCAGCCACTTAAGCCTGTTTTGGCCATTTAAGCGAGTTTGGCCAGCAAATAGTTGCTCCAAACTAACTTAGGCCAGAGTAAGTGTCCACTTTTGTAGTTGGCGAGAGGTGGGAGCAGCGTCGGAGCGGCCTATAAAGGCCTAGCGGGAGCTCGAGGGTCAGCGGCAGTTGGCGAGAGGTGGGAGCAGCGTCGGAGCGGCCTATAAAGGCCCAGCGGGAGCTCGAGGGTCAGCGGCAGTTGGCGAGCGGTGGGAGCAGCGTCGGAGCGGCCTATAAAGGCCCAGCGGGAGCTCGAGGGTCAGCGGTAGTTGGCGAGAGGTGTGAGCAGTGTCGGAGCGGCCTATAAAGGCGTACTTGTGCAGCTACAGCGGGAGAGAAAGCAAAATAGAAGTAGAAAGGAATCAAAAGGTGACGTCACAGCCAATGGGGTAAGTGATTGGCTGGTGATTGGTGAGTAGCTTTTCTTTTCTTTTTCTTTCTTTTTGTTTTTTATATCAGTAAATGAACTGTAACATTGTTATTACCTATCTAAGGGTTAAGGCATGGCAGGAGAGATCGGTCACGTGATATGCTCCTCCTGTGCCATGTGGGAACTCAGGGACACTTCCGGTGTCCCTGACGACTACGTGTGTGAGAAGTGTGTCCACCTCGAGCTCCTGACGGTCCGCGTTAAGGAATTGGAGCTGAGGGTGGATTCACTCTGGAGCATCCACGATGCTGAGAATGACGTGAGTATCACGTGTAGTGAGTTGGTCTTACCGCAGGAGAAGGGTCCACAGCCAGATAGGGAATGGAAGACCAGCAGGAAGAGCAGTGTAAGGAAGGTAGTGCAGGGGTCCCCTGTGGTCATCCCCCTGCAAAACAGATACACCGTTTTGAGTACTGTTGGGGGGGATGACTCATCGGGGGAGGGCAGCAGCAGCCAAGTTCATGGCACCGTGGCTGGCGCTGCTGCACAGGAGGGCAAGAAAAAGAGTGGGAGCACGATAGTGATAGGGGATTCGATTGTGATGGGAATAGATAGGCGTTTCTGCGGCCGCAACCGAGACTCCAGGATGGTATGTTGCCTCCCTGGTGCAAAGGTCAAGGATGTCTCGGAGCGGGTGCAGGACATTCTGAAATGGGAGGGAGAACAGCCAGTTGTCGTGGTGCACATTGGTACCAACGACATAGGTAAAAAAAGGGATGAGGTCCTACGAAACGAATTTTAGGAGCTAAATTAAAAAGTAGGACCTCAAAAGTAGTAATCTCGGGATTGCTACCAGTGCCACGTGCTAGTCAGAGTAGGAATCGCAGGATAGCGCAGATGAATACGTGGCTTGAGCAGTGGTGCAGCAGGGAGGGATTCAAATTCCTGGGGCATTGGAACCGGTTCTGGGGGAGGTGGGACCAGTACAAACTGGACGGTCTGCACCTGGGCAGGACCGGAACCAATGTCCGAGGGGGAGTGTTTGCTAGTGCTGTTGGGGAGGAGTTAAACTAATATGGCAGGGGGATGGGAACCAATGCAGGGAGACAAAAGGGAGGCAGAGGCAGGAGACGGAGGGGAGATGGGGGCGGTGGGGGGCGGAGAGGCCCGGGGCGGGGAACAGGAAGGGCCACTGTGCGGCAGAATTCTAAAAGGACAAAGGGTGTTAAAAAAACAAGCCTGAAGGCTTTGTGTCTTAATGCAAGGAGTATCCGCAATAAGGTGGATGAATTAACTGTGCAAATAGATGTTAACAAATATGATGTGATTGGGATTACGGAGACGTGGCTCCAGGATGATTAGGGCTGGGAACTCAACATCCAGGGGTATTCAACATTCAGGAAGGATAGAATAAAAGGAAAAGGAGGTGGGGTAGCATTGCTGGTTAAAGAGGAGATTAATGCAATAGTTAGGAAGGACATTAGCTTGGATGATGTGGAATCTATATGGGTAGAGCTGCAGAACACCAAAGGGCAAAAAACATTAGTGGGAGTTGTGTACAGACCTCCAAACAGTAGTAGTGATGTTGGGGAGGGCATCAAACAGGAAATTAGGGGTGCATGCAATAAAGGTGCAGCAGTTATCATGGGTGACTTTAATATGCACATAGATTGGGCTAGCCAAACTGGAAGCAATACGGTGGAGGAGGATTTCCTGGAGTGCATAAGGGATGGTTTTCTAGACCAATATGTCGAGGAACCAACTAGGGGGGAGGCCATCTTAGACTGGGTGTTGTGTAATGAGAGAGAATTAATTAGCAATCTCATTGTGCGAGGCCCCTTGGGGAAGAGTGACCATAATATGGTGGAATTCTGCATTAGGATGGAGAATGATACAGTTAATTCAGAGACCATGGTCCAGAACTTAAAGAAGGGTAACTTTGAAGGTATGAGGCGTGAATTGGCTAGGATAGATTGACGAATGATACTTAAGGGGTTGACTGTGGATGGGCAATGGCAGACATTTAGAGACCGCATGGATGAATTACAACAATTCTACATTCCTGTCTGGCGTAAAAATAAAAAAGGGAAGGTGGCTCAACCGTGGCTATCTAGGGAAATCAGGGATAGTATTAAAGCCAAGGAAGTGGCATACAAATTGGCCAGAAATAGCAGCGAACCTGGGGACTGGGAGAAATTTAGAACTCAGCAGAGGAGAACAAAGGGTTTGATTAGGGCAGGGAAAATGGAGTACGAGAAGAAGCTTGCAGGGAACATTAAGGCGGATTGCAAAAGTTTCCATAGGTATGTAAAGAGAAAAAGGTTCGTAAAGACAAACGTAGGTCCCCTGCAGTCAGAATCAGGGGAAGTCATAACTGGGAACAAAGAAATGGCAGACCAATTGAACAAGTACTTTGGTTCAGTATTCACTAAGGAGGACACAAACAACCTTCTGGATATAAAAGGGGTCAGAGGGTCTAGTAGGGAGGAGGAACTGAGGGAAATCTTTATTCGTCGGGAAATTGTGTTGGGGAAATTGATGGGATTGAAGGCCGAGGTGGCCTTGGAAATAGCGGATGCATTGACAGTCATTTTCCAACATTCCATTGACTCTGGATCAGTTCCTATCGAGTGGAGGGTAGCCAATGTAACCCCACTTTTTAAAAAAGGAGCTAGAGAGAAAACAGGGAATTATAGACCAGTCAGCCTGACCTCAGTAGTGGGTAAAATGATGGAATCAATTATTAAGGATGTCATAGCAGCGCATTTGGAAAATGGTGACATGATAGGTCCAAGTCAGCATGGATTTGTGAAGGGGAAATCATGTTTGATAAATCTTCTGGAATTTTTTGAGGATGTTTCCAGTAAAGTGAACAAAGGAGAACCAGTTGATGTGGTATATTTGGACTTTCAGAAGGCTTTCGACAAGGTCCCACACAAGAGATTAATGTGCAAAGTTAAAGCACATGGGATTGGGGGTAGTGTGCTGACGTGGATTGAGAACTGGTTGTCAGACAGGAAGCAAAGAGTAGGAGTAAATGGGTACTTTTCAGAATGGCAGGCAGTGACTAGTGGGGTACCGCAAGGTTCTGTGCTGGGGCCCCAGCTGTTTACATTGTACATTAATGATTTAGACGAGGGGATTAAATGTAGTATCTCCAAATTTGCAGATGACACTAAGTTGGGTGGCAGTGTGAGCTGCGAGGAGGATGCTATGAGGCTGCAGAGTGACTTGGATAGGTTAGGTGAGTGGGCAAATGCATGGCAGATGAAGTATAATGTGGATAAATGTGAGGTTATCCACTTCGGTGGTAAAAACAGAGAGACAGACTATTATCTGAATGGTGACAGATTAGGAAAAGGGAAGGTGCAACGAGACCTGGGTGTCATGGTACATCAGTCATTGAAGGTTGGCATGCAGGTACAGCAGGCGGTTAAGAAAGCAAATGGCATGTTGGCCTTCATAGCGAGGGGATTTGAGTACAGGGGCAGGGAGGTGTTGCTACAGTTGTACAGGGCCTTGGTGAGGCCACACCTGGAGTATTGTGTACAATTTTGGTCTCCTAACTTGAGGAAGGACATTCTTGCTATTGAGGGAGTGCAGCGAAGATTCACCAGACTGATTCCCGGGATGGTGGGACTGACCTATCAAGAAAGACTGGATCAACTGGGCTTGTATTCACTGGAGTTCAGAAGAATGAGAGGGGACCTCATAGAAACGTTTAAAAACCTGACGGGTTTAGACAGATTAGATGCAGGAAGAATGTTCCCAATGTTGGGGAAGTCCAGAACCAGGGGTCACAGTCTAAGGATAAGGGGTAAGCCATTTAGGACCGAGATGAGGAGGGACTTCTTCACCCAGAGAGTGGTGAACCTGTGGAATTCTCTGCCACAGAAAGTGGTTGGGGCCAATTCACTAAATATATTCAAAAGGGAGTTAGATGAAGTCCTTACTACTCGGGGGATTCAGGGGTATGGCGAGAAAGCAGGAAGGGGGTACTGAAGTTTCATGTTCAGCCATGAACTCATTGAATGGCGGTGCAGGCTAGAAGGGCCGAATGGCCTGCTCCTGCACCTATTTTCTATGTTTCTATTCTGAAAAATCTTGCGGACACTTTAGAAATCAGGCGCAGGTAGCCAGAGATGGGAGGGAAGGGAAGTTAGAGGATTTCCCAAAGCATTAAACACTTCACTTTAAAAAAAAATAAAGAACCATCATCAATAATAAATGATAAATAAATCAGTCAATAAATAAAAAAAATAAAAAATCAATCAAATCAATGAATAAAAAATTTAAAGTTACTACCTCACCTACTGCAGCATACTTAGTCATCGTGTAAAATGCTGGTACTATTTGAGATACATAGACATCAAAGGGGTAAGTTCTGGCAGGGCTGCTATTCCAAGAACAAAGGGTCCAGCCTCCTGAAAAGAATGCTGGGTAAATATGTCATATATGCATGCTCAAAGTAATTAAGCTTGTGTACTGGAGTATATTATATCGACTGCCAACATTATTTGCTTAGCAGTACAAATAAAGTGGCCTAAATCTCCCTGTGCAACACGCTCCATACTGCCATGTTGCCATGGGAACTGTTCAGGGAGCGCAGGAAGGCAGCCTGTGCGGCAGGTCACTCGGACCGGGATAGGGGCTGCAAACATTGCGTCGTCCCTTCGGCCAGGGATAGGGTCGCCTGGTGGCAGGACGTGCTGGGAGGGCCAGGAGCTACTGCGCACGCGCGTAGACTCCACTGCACATGCACGCAGCTGCCTGCACTCTTTTCGGCGCAGGGCTGTAGCTCCGCCCCCCCCCCACTGCTTCTGCTGTGCTGCGTCGAGTCCAAAGCAGGCCTGATCATGGTGGAGCATGCCGTGGTAAATATTAGGTGAGCTTTTAGTTCTAGAAAGTCGGCGGACCTCTCGGAGGTGCGCTGTTCTGCTGGTAGGTTGAAACTTGGGCCCCATAAAATACAGCACAGGTCATTCAACCAATCGTACCTGTTCTGGCTCTTTGAAAGAGCTATCCAATGAATCCCACTCCCCCGCTCTTGCCCCATAGTCCTGCATTTAAAAAACAAATTTCATGTATGCATCCAATTCCCTACTGAAAGTTACTATTGAATCTGCATCCACCGCCCTTTCAGGAATGCATTCTGCACTGCTGTTTGTATCTGGAGACCGCAACTGGCAAAAGCTGAAAAGATCCACAAATTGAGACAGTGATCCAAAGATGGGGCTTTGATTGGACAGTAACAGTAGAGCCTATCCTGTACTGTACTGGGGAATTGCGTTCATCTGAGGGACTTGTCCCGAGACTTCCGTTCCGCACATTGGCCAATATTTATCGCTCAATTAACATATTAAAAAAAAACAGACTTTCTGCTCATTGCTGTTTGTAGGAGCTTGCTGTGTGCAAGTTGGCTGCCGCGTTTCCCACATCACAACAGTGATTGCACTCCAAAAGTATTTCATTGGCTGTAAAGCGCTTTTGAGACGTCCGGTGGTCGTGAAAGGTGTTATATAAATACAAATCTTTCTTTCTTATTGAGCTGCTATCCCTTCTATTTGTTACCTCCGTTTTCGGTGTGATGGGAATCTTTTGCTGTTTGCAGTAATCCTCTACTGTTCCCGGTGGGGAGGATGGGGGGAGTGTAATACTGATCTATACCCTATCCCATGGAGTACTCTCCTGTTATATACGAATAGAGTCTGACTGAACACTGTGAGCTCAAAGTAAAGTGTGACTTTAGTCTTTTATTGCAGGTCTCCAGAGTGCCTCTCCAACCTGTGAGGCCTCCTTAAGTACCTGTGCTCCCAAGGGATTGTGGGATCCTTTGGGACTCCAGGGATGAGCCCTCTGGTGGCTGTACAAGGTATATACAAGTTCACATCCATAACAACACTCCCTCCCCAAAGTCAACAGTGTAACTATTTACAAGGTGAGTCGATCTGGGGCCTTTCCCTGGTTGATCGTCTCAGTGCAAATGCTGGTTTTGGTGAATCGTTTGGGCCCTCACTGGGCTGCTGGCCTTGCTGGGCTGCCTGGTGTGGTGAGTCCTGCTGGACTGCTGCAGGTGATGGGTTCTGCTTCGTGGCCGGGGTGTCGGTTGCCACTGGTGTGTATGTTGGGGGGTCAAAGAAGGTAGGGTCCAAAGTGGGTTGCTCAGGGTAGTCCATGAATCTGAATCTGAGTTTGATTTGGTCCAAGTGTTTCTGGTGAATGGGTCCATTTGAAAGCTTGACCCGAAACACCCTGTTCCCCTCTTTGGCCATAATAGTGCCAGGAAGCCACTTGGGACCTTGTCCATAGTTCAACACAAATACAGGATCATTGATTTCAATTTCGCATGATACATTTGCGCTATCATATGTACTTTGTTGAAGCCGCCTGCTCTCTACCTGTTCATGTCGATCAGGGTGAACTAACGCGAGCCTTGTCTTAAGTGCCCTTTTCATGACCATTGGATGCTGGTTTGAATGGGGCAGATGTAACATGTTTGATCCTGTTACGGGTCATGAACTCTTTGAACTCGGCACTGGTAAAACATGGCCCGTTGTCGCTCACGAGGACATCAGGTAGTCCGTGTGTGGCAAACATGGCCCGCAGGCTTTCAGTAGTGGCAGCGGACGTGCTTGCCGACATTATCTCACATTCAATCCATTTGGAGCATGCATCTACAACCACAAGGAACATTTTACCCAAAAACGGGCCTGCATAGTCGACATGGATCCTGGACCACGGTTTGGAGGGCCACGACCATAAACTTAGTGGCGCCTCCTGGGTGCATTGCTTAACTGCGAGCATGTATTACATCTGAGCACGCAAGACTCCAAGTCCGCATCGATAACGGGCCACCACACGTGGGATCTGGCTATCGCTTTCATCATTACTATGCCTGAGTGGGTACTATGGAGGTCACTGATGAAAGTGTCGCTGCCCTTCTTGGGGACCACTACCCAATTACCCCACAGAAGGCAGTCTGCCTGTATTGACATTTCATCTTAGCGCCGCTGGTACGGCTTTAACTCTTCCTGCATTTCCACCGGGACACTGGACCAGTTCCTGTGAAGCACACAATTTTTTACTAGGGATAGTAAGGGGTCCTGGCTCATCCAGGTTCTAATCTGTCGGGCTGTGACGGGTGATTGCTCACACTCGAATGCTTCTATAACCATGACTAAATCAGCGGGCAGTGCCATTTCCACCCCCATGGTGGGTAATGGCAGCATACTGAGAGCATCGGCGCAGTTTTCTGAGCCTGGCCTGTGGCAGATGGCGTAGTTGTATGCGGACAACGTGAGCGCCCATCTCTGGATGCGGGCCGATGCGTTCGTATTTATTCCCTTACTCTCGGAAAACAGGGATATTAGTGCCCTATGGTCCGTTTCCAATTCAAATTTTAGCCCAAACAGATATTGATGCATTTTCTTTACCCCACAGACACACGCTACCGCTTCTTTTTCAATCATGCTGTAGGCTCTCTCAGTCTTAGACAGACTTCTGGATGCATAAGCAACCGGTTACAATTTCCAGATTCATTAGCTTGTTGCAATACACACCCGACGCCATATGACGACGCATCACATGCTAGTACCAAACGCTTACACGGATCATACAACACAAGCAATTTGTTTGAGCATAACAATTTTCTAGCTTTTACAAAGGCATTTTCTTGGCTTTTGCCCCATACCCGTTCGTCTCCTTTACGCAGTAAGGCGTGCAGTGGTTCTAACAGTATGCTGAGACCTGGTAAGAAGTTACCAAAGTAGTTCAGGAGTCCTAGAAACGACCGCAGCTCCGTCACGTTCTGTGGCCTCGGTGCGTTCTTGATTGCCTCCATCTTTGAATCGGTGGGCCTGATGCCGTCCGCCGCCATTCTTCTCCCCAGGAACTCCACTTCAGGCGCCAGGAAAACACACTTCGAGCATTTCAACCTGAACCCCACGCGGTTGAGTCGACTAAAAACCTCCAGGTTCTGCAGATGCTCGACTGTGTCCCGACCTGTAACCAAGATGTCGTCCTGGAAGACCACCGTGCGCGGGACTGACTTCAGTAAGCCTTCCATGTTTCTCTGGAATAGCGCCACGGCTGATCGAACTCCAAACGGGCATCTGATATAAATGAAGAGACCTTTGTGTGTGTTGATGCAGGTGAGGCCCATCGATGATTCCTCCACCTCCTGCGCCATGTAGGCCGAAGTCAAGTCCAGCTTCGTGAATGTCATTCCTCCCGCCAACGTAGCAAAAAAGTCGTGAGCCTTTGGTAGTGGGTATTGATCTGCAGGGAGAAATGATTGATAGTTACTTTGTAATCACCACAGATTCTGATGATGCTGTCTCCCTTAAGGACTGGAACAATTGGACTGGCCCACTCGTTGAATTCGATCGGCGAAATGATGCCTTCTCGTTGCAACTGGTCCAGCTCGATTTCTACCCTTTCTCTCATCATGTACGGCACTGCTCTCGCCTTGTGATGGATGGATGGCGCCCCCAGAATTAGGTGGATCTGCACTTTTGTTCCTTGGAATTTTCCGATGCCTGGTTCGAACAGCGAAGGGAACTTGTTTAAGACCTGGGCACATGAGGTGTCAGCGGACGAGAGCGCTCGGACATCAACCCAGTTCCAGCGTATCTTTCCCAGCCAATTCCTGCAGAGCAGCGTGGGGCCATCGCCTGGTACCACCCAGAGTGGTAGCTTGTGCACCGCTCCATCGTAGGAGACCTTTACAGTAGCACTGCCGATTACGGGAATCAGTTCCTTTGTGTAAGTTGTCAGTTTCGTGCAGATGGGAGTCAAGACTGGCCTTGAGGCCTTGTTGCACCACAATTCATCGAAAGTCTTTTTGCTCATAATAGACTGGCTCGCGCCCGTGTCCAGCTCCTTTGACACCGGGAGTCCATTTAATTCAACCTTCAGCATAATCGGGGGACACTTTGTGGTAAATGTATGCACCCCATATACCTCTGCCTCCTCGATCTGAGGCTCTGGTTCGTTGTGATCCTCTGTGGATCTGTCCTCCTCTGCAACATGGTGGTTTGCAGGATTAAGAGGGTTTGCAGCTCGTCTGCACATACATTGGAGGTGTCCCATTGTTCCACAGCCCTTGCAAATGTATCCTTTGAAGCGGCATGAATGGAAACGACGATCACCCCCCCCAAGCGCCGACAAAGTGTTAATGGCCTTGCATTCATCACCCTTGATAGTGGACTCTGAGACATCTACGAACGTGCAGCTTCAGGCATGTAGGGCCTGCCCTGTATGTTGCGATTAGAAAACATCACTTTGTTCACAATACTTGTAGCAGCACTCGTGTGTGCTGAGAGATTTGTTTAGTATTATCACTGGTGGCAATGAACGCCTGGGCTATTGCTATGGCTTTACTCAAGTTGGGATCTCTACAGTCAAAAGTTTGCGAAGTATCACTTCATGGCCAATGCTAAGTACGAAAAAGTCTCTGAGCATGTGCTCCAAATGTCCTTCAAATTCGCAATGTCCTGCAAGGCATCTTAGCTCAGCGATATAACTCGCCACTTCCTGGCCTTCAGACCTTTTGTAGGTGTAGAACTGGTCCCTCGCCATCAGAACGCTTTCCTTCAGGTTCAGATGCTCCTGGACCAGTGTGCGCAAATCATCGTACGTTTCTCTGTGGGTTTCGCTGGAGCAAGCAGATTTTTCATGAGGCCATATATTGGTGCCCCGCAGACAGTGAGGAGAATCACCCTTCGTTTGGTAGTGTTCACTTCTCCTTCCAGCTCATTGGCCAGGAAGTATTGGTCGAGTCGTTCCACGAAAATTTCCCAATCATCTCCCTCCGAAAATTTCTCCAGGATGCCCACTGTTCTCCACATCGTTGGGTTCGTCAGCTGTATCTTGTCGCCAGTTACATACAAATAAAGAATCTGACCGGATACTGTGAGCTCAAAGTAAAGTGTGACCTTAGTCTTTTATTGCAGGTCCCCAGAATGCCTCTCCAGCCTGTGAGGCCACCTTAAGTACCTGTGCTCCGAAGGGATTGTGGGATCCCTTGGGACTCCAGGGAATGAGCCCTCTGGTGGCTATACAAGGTATATACAAGTTCACATATATAACATCCCCCATCTCCATCCACAACTTTACTTTTCTGATCTTGTAAATTGAAGTATAAATGAGCTGACACCACCCCACTCTCCACACACACACACACACACACACACACACACACATACATACATACATACATACATACATACATACATACATACACACACACACACACACACACACACACACACACACACACACTATACACACACACACACACACACATACATACATACACACATACATACATACATACATACATATACATACATACATACACACACACATACATACACACACACATACATACACACACACACACATATATATATATATAAAATGTAGAATCCACAGCCCAGGAACAATCCATTTGGTCTGTGTCGCTGTTTATACTCCACACGGGCCTGCTCCTACTCTAATGACCTCTTCCCACCCTGCCCCCATTTACCTTTATTCACTTCTCCCTAATGTATGCATTAATCCTCCCCTTAAATACATCAATATTAGGTCCTTCATTGAAACACCTGTGAACTCATCCTTTTTTGGTGTGGAAGCAAGTCATCCTTGTTTCCAGGGAATGCCTAGGATGAAATACATCAATGCGATCTGTTTCAATTATTCCCAGGCTGGTGGATAATATACAGCGATTTTTCTTCAGAGTTGTTTTCTCTTTTGATAGAGAAGAACGTGTTTAACTTAGAAAAACAGTGGGAGACAGTGAGGTGGAAGGGTGGATTGTTTCCTGAAGGGAGTGGGGCAGATATAAAATGCAGGCAGTGCAGCTTCTGACAGCCTCTGCCAAGGGGAGAGCCCTTCATATCATAACAAAGAGAGAGGGAGTTTAAAAGATACTTCCTAATTTTAAACAGTCGTTACCTAAAAATAGCACTTACATGATTGGGGGTTTGTTCAGCCGATGAGCTAAAAATAGAAACTGATGCTTTCATCCTACTTTGATTTTTTTTTTAAAGCTTCATTTTCTGCTTTATTCTCATAGAATCATCTCAGCAGCTGGGAACAGAAGTGGCTCGAGGTGGGGACTCCTCCGGGCTCCCAAGGACCACTCCATGTTTAGTGTGGAGACTGCTTGTCACTTCATAATTATTGAGCTTGGTCCCGAGGCACCTTCCTCATCTCTATCTGCTCCTTCAAATTTGAGCCCTGTGATCAGATATCAGTCGTGGCTCCGTTGGTAGGACTCTCGCTTCTGAGGGGTTGTGATTCAAGTCCTGCTCCAGAGACTTGAGCAAATAATCTAGGGCTGACACTCCAGTACTGAGGGAGTGCTGCACTGTTGGGGGTGCCGTCTTTTGGATGAGATGTTAAACCGAGGCCCCGTCTGCTCTCTCGGGTGGATATAAAAGATTCTATGACATTTCTAAGAGCAAGGGAGTTCGCCCTGGTGTCCTGACCAATATTTATCCCCCAACCAACTTCACTAACCTAGATTATCCAGTCATTTATCTCATTGCTGTTTGTGGGTCCTTGCTGTGCACAAATTGACTGTTGCGTTGTTACAACAGTGATTCCACTTCAAAGCTTATTTCATTGGCTGTTATAGCACTTTGGTTCTGAGGTTCTGAAAGGCACTATTGTAAGTTACAGTTCTTTCTTGGATGTCCTTATCAAAAGGATTCAACTTGAATCTTGATCCCCGATCAAACTCAAACATTAATCCTCTTTGCCATTCCTACTGAGCCCATCAAATTCAAGCATCATGCCCCTTCACACATTCAACTTGAACCTTGAATCCAAGTAAGTAAAATCATGGGATCAGTCAATTATACAGATAAAATCTTAGCTCAGCTTCACCTATTGATTTAATTTTGTTGTTGTTCACTAAACTGCGAGTTTTACAATCTTTCAAGCGCTTAAACTAGTCCATTTTGGATAATGTGCGGAAACAATGATGCAGAAATTGCAGTCGGAGGCTTCCGTCCTGAAAAAAGTTGACGAACTTACCTGCTGGTCTGGGAGGTTCGGTGACTTGTGCCCCTGGGAATCACATGGGCCGGCCCAACCAATCAAAGTAGGGGAATTCCCATTCATACTTGTGGGGAGTTCCGTTTGTATGAATGGGAATACCCCCCAAAATACACATACACTTAAAATACATTTTTAAAAACATCAAATGCTTAAAATTAATCAAAATGAAATGTAATTAATTATTTAAAACAAAAATTTAATTTTTTTCAAAAATAGATTTACATATTTAAAAGGGTCTAGCAATAAACTTACCTTATTTCACATCTTTTTAAATGTTTCATTTATTGAATAAAATGTATTTTTCTGTCCTTTAAAAGTCTTACGCTGAAAAAAAGCAGGCCTTACGCTGCTTTTATCAGTTTGCAGGCATTTGCTTGGCAGATTGGGCAAATAGCCCAACCTCCGCCCACGAATGCCCTTTTACTTCTGATTCATACGGTTTGACAAGAGGATTCTTGACAGCTCGTAAGCTCCGGGTTTCGGTACATGCGCAGTGCATGTCTAAACACAGAACTTACAGGGCTGCTACCTCGTGAGGGTGTGTGTGCATCTCATACTCGCCCACAGGAGCCTTGAATTCAGTCCCATAATTTCTGTAAGCGAGTGGTCAATCTCTGACACACAGCGTCCCTCGGGAGACAGCGGAGGCAGTTAGTATTGATTCATTCAAATGAAAATTAAATAGATTTCTTTCAGAAAATAACATTTTGGGATAGAGTATATGAGTAATTTAAGACATGACATATGGTAAATGTAGCCTGCTTGGGCGGGAAAAGGTGACTATGATTCCCAAAGCTGTCCATCGCCTTGTGTAATTTCTGGGTCTGTTGTACACTAATTGATAGCGATTGAATGCTATGATTAGCCAACAACTCCATTATCATTGTATCATGCCACTGCCAGGCTGGTAGAAGGCAAACTAGATGGACCTTGGTCTTCTCTCGTCTAGCAATTCCTATGTTGTGTATTTCACTTATCGGAAAGATTGGCATTCATTCCTTCAATATCATTGCAGTATTGTGCAAGGTTTTACAAGCTTGCCATGTGATATAATAAATGATCACAACTGTCTATGGTTATAAATATTTCACGAACCCTTCAGCTAAATATTTGTCTCCAAAATTCTTAAAGTAAACAGTGAAGTTGACATTTCCAACAAGCAGTGCTCTAATGTGAGATGCTCTTGAGCCCATTCCAAGTTGTATTCTCACTCTTCCATTTATCCCCAGCACAGAATGGACTTCAAGCATGAAGTTGGCTGGAACTCCTTATGCCTCTTGGATGTCCTGTAGTCCAGATGTTTAATGTTTCAATAGAACTGTGTACATTATAAACTGGACTGTTTTCAGAGTGCCAAATGTTAATTCAATGTATCAAAGATTGAAATGACCATGTTCAGTTAGAACATGTTTTCCTAGTTTAATTTGATTTATCTAAGTTTAGCATTTGGTCATCTTGTTGCCTGCTCAAGCCACTGACTCAAAATTGACCTCAAACTAATGATGTTTTTTTTTAATGATCACTCAAGAGTTCTGACTTGCCGAATAAAATAACAATGTATGAATCCCTAATGCCCACATTCCAAAGGGAAACTCCATGTAGGAGCTAAAACATTGAACATGTCACAGAGGTATGTAAGATTGTTAATGGTATAGAAAAAGTTAACCTGGAATATTACTTTAAATTAAACTTTGTGAGCAGAACGAGGGGACACAGGTTCAAACTGGTGAGAGTAATTTAGGACCGTAATCAATATGTGGAATCGACTTCCAGATAGAATAGTGGAGGCAAATACCCTGGAAGCATTCAGAAACAATTGGATACTACAAAGGGTGGGGGCGGCGGGAACGTTAGGATATGACTGGATGTGTGAAATTAAGATGAGCTGAAAGGCCTTCCGCATGTCTAATTACCTTGCGACCATGACTCCACTTAAATTTGTGTGGGGTTTATACAACAGAACCCAGGCTTCAAGTACTGGCCTATGCAGTGGCACAGCTGAAACACTAATACACTGGTCCTGGTATTAACTCACTCACCTACCTTCATTACAGAGAGAAATGCGAGGGTATACCTATCAGCAACAGAGGAACCTGTCAGGAATTACACAGAAACAGGCCATTCGGCCCAACCAGTCCATGCTGGCGTTTATGCTCCGCTCGAGCCTCCTCCCATCTTTCCTCATCTAACATTATCTATGTAACACACTATTCCCTTCTCCCTCATATGCTTTTATAGCTTCTCCTTAAATGCATCTATACTATTTGTCTCAACTACTCTCAGTGGTTGTGAGTTCCACATTCTCACCACCCTCTAGCTAAAGAAGTTTCTTCTGAATTCCCTATTGGATTTCCTGGTGATTATCTTATATTGATGGCTTCTAGTTATGCTCTTCCTCACAATTGGAAACACTCTTTCTATCCACTCTATCAAAACCTTTCATAATTTTAAAGACCTCTATTAGGTCACCCTTTTTTCAAGAGAAAAGAGACCCAACCCTTCCTGATAGACATACCCTTGCATTTCTGGTAGCATCCTTGTAAATCTTCTCTGCACCCTCACCAGTGCCTCTATATTCTTTTTATAATCTGGCAATCAGAATTTTACGCAGTACTCCAAGTGTGGTCTAATCAAGGTTCGATACAAGTTTAGCATAACTTCATTACTTTTCAATTCTAACCCTCTAGAAATAAACCATAGTGCTTGGTTTGCTTTTTTATGGCCTTGCTGTGTCGCTACATTTAGCAATTTGTGTATTTGTACTCCAAGATCCCCCTGTTCCTCTACCCCACCTCAACTCTCGCCCTCCAAGTAATAAGTGACCTCCCTATTCTTCCTACCATAATGCAATACCTCACATTTATCTGTGTTGAAATTCATTTGCCAATTATATGCTCATTCTGCAAGTTTATTAATGTCCTCCTGTAATTTGTTGCAGTCCTCCTCAGTATTGACTCCAAAGTCTAAATCGTTAATATAATTTGTGAACAACAGTGGTCCCAGCATTGATCCTTGTGGAACACCACTACCCACCTCTGCCACTGTGAATAGCTACCCTTTACCCCTACTCTCTGCTTTCTGTCTTGAAGCCAGCCAGCTATCCATTCTGCTACTTGTCCCCTGACTCTGCATTCTCTGACCTTATTCAATAATTATTATGTGGTTCCTTATCGAAGGCCTTTTGAAAATCTAGACAAATTACATCTGCTGCGTTAACCTTGTCTACTCTCTCTTAACGTCTTCAAAAAATTCAATGAGGTTGGTCAAGCAAGACTTTCCATTTTTAAATCCAAGCTGACTATTCATTATTATATTTTTGGCTTCTAGATGTTCTTCTATATTCTCCTTTAGTAGAGATTCCATTATTTTTCCTACCACCAATGTTAAACTGACTGGTATATAGTTCCCTGGACATGTTCGATCTCCCTTCTTAAATATTGGTCTTATGTTAGCTATCCACCAGTCCTCTGACACTACACCTTTTTTTAACGAATTATTAAATATGTGTAGTAATGCCTCTGTTATCTCTTCCCTAGATTATTTTAAAATGCGTCCGGACCAGGGTATTTTTCTCTGAGTTTGATTTGTTTATTTAATGTATCTCCTCTTTTAATTTTAAATGCATTTATTTCATTACTAATCTCATGATCCAATGTCATGCCCACCTGTTCTAACTCCCTGGTAAATACTGAAGCAAAGTAATGATTTAATATTTCTGCCATCTCTCTATTGCTGCTTGTGGTATTATTCTGTCCATCCCTTAGTTGCCCTATTCCCATCCGAACTTCCTTTTTTTATTCATGTGCCTGTAAAATATGTTACTATTATGTTTTATGTTCCTTGATAAGTTAATTTTATAGTTCCTCTTTGCCTTCCTAATTGTTATTTTGACTTCTCTGCTAATCTCTTTGTATTCTCCCTTATCATGCTCTCCCTTGCTGTCCATGTACTTTTGTCCTTTACCCTCAATTTTTCCCTAATGGCTTTATTCATCCATGGCGTCCCATTAGTGTTTAGTTTGTTCCTTTTTTAGCAGACTATATTTTTCCTGGACTCTGTTGAACACCATTTTAAAAGTTTCCTATTGCTGTTCTACGTCATTGCTTGCCAATATTGTTGTCCATTTCATTTTCCCAAGTTCTATTTTTAGCCTCTCAAAATCAGCTTTTCTCCAATCTATTACCCTCGTCGTCTTCATACTAACGTCCTTCTCAATTATTATCTTAAAGCATATTATATTATGGTCACTATTGTCCAGATGTTCCCCTACTTTAACCTCTCGTATCTGCTCTGGTTCATTCCCCTCACTAGATCCAATAATGAATCATCTCTTGTTGAGCTTTTTACATATTGGGTTATAAAGGAGTCCTGTACACATTGCAGGAACTCTATTCCCTTATACCCTTTACCTATTAGTGACAGACTCATGGACATTAAGCTCTGTGCCAACTCCAATGTAGCTAAGTGACCATCAGCCAGCATAGAGAGGCATACCACAGTCAATATGGAAGTAGCAGACCTTTCAGTTTGGCCTTAAACACTCCTCATTGTAGCAAGCTGAGATATGCTGGTTCATGAGGTACCTGATTGGCTGCTGGACCAGTTATAATAATATTGGTGTAATGTTGTTTTCAAAGTCAAGTACATAAAGTTCCCTCACTGTTCCCTCTGACCTGGGAGTGTTTGTCCGGCTGACAGTTGCGTGTAATTTAGTCGATCAGTAAACCCCACAGAGTTGCTTTTTTTGTCTCTGTTATGGCCCAAAACCAGATGCAGACTTGTAAAACTTGGAAGTTTTCTCAAAATTCAAAGATTCCCCCTCTGTGTGAAGAAACCCTAAGGAAGGATCATTTTGAACTCGCTTAAAATTAACTTTGGGATTTTAAAGGATACATGGGTCTGCAAGGGAAAAGGGCTGCAAAACCAGGGGACTACTAACCTCTGAAAAAGCCAGTCTTTGGGTATTGGAGCTGTCTGAGATATTAGAGCTAAACAAATTGTCTGGGGAACACTGCAAACTCAAAAACTCTGTTCCCTAGGAGACATTAACATTTCAACAATTGACCCAGAGGCAGCCAGCTTGTAGTTCTAAGAATGAAACCCATCTAGCACATGCATAATGTTAATCACTTTTCCGGTCTGCATGGAAAACCCAGGCCTAAACTAATTTTTACAATCGCAACTCAAATCCAACAGATCGACACATCCTAAACAAGTTATCGTCAACATGTCCGCAAAAATTTAACAGAATTATCAAGCCCGCCAAAACTAAGACAAAGAATCGGGTCTGATTTGGCGCGCAGATTAGAAAGGCTCTCAAAGTATAATTGGGGCCCTGTTTTACGGGTTGAAGAGCCTTCTGAGCAACTAAGAAACTCCACTGCTGCTCTATCGGGCTCTTGAGCGATAACTGCTCCATCAGCGTCTTCGGCTTCGACGGCATTCCTGGGTTACACTGCTCTGCTACTGAAGAAGAAGGAAGAACATCATCAAAAAGGCAGAGAAAAGCAGTTCCCAGTGACTTCAGACATCACCAACTCATTGCTGCAGCAACTGACCACAGCTAACGTGGTAACATCGAACCACCGCGATCAACGAATCTGAAGAAATAAACTACTTGAGAAGAAACCGAAGATTCGAAAGTTTTCCATTCTACAATCTATTCCTGGCTTACAACGGGTGAAATATTACCTAAAGTAACCCAAAGCCCTACCCCTACAAGAAGAAAGTGGGTACTCGCCCCATTAATCCAAACTGCGCCTTACCGCATCAGCGGACTCAACCCAACTGAAGACTACGCAGCAAGAAGTCTTCCACGACATTCGGGGTATGGCAAGCAGAACCTACAGAGTCCAGCGAACCCCGAAACTGCGAACCACCGCTAACTGTCGATAAGAGGATTGATGAGCATTATCCCTGTTGCCCTAGAGTTTAACCTAGTCAGATTTAGGCATTGGGAGGCGGGAGGTGTATTATTTTCTGTAACCCCTTTTGTACGTGTAATAAAATGTTCCTGATTCTAGAGATTGTAAGTTTTGGCATTGTACTTTTCTTTCCTGAATAAAATCAAAGTTTCTTGCACCAAAACTAGTTGGCTGCTGCACTTTGTCACATCCCCAAATAAATCCAAAGTCCAGAACACAGGGAGTGGGAATGATTCGAACCACTCAGAAGGTCAGAAGTGAACTTGACCCCCAGACCACCCCCGACAAACTGGATGTAACATGGCGCTTTACTTCGAGGAGATCAGGTACGCACATGCAAACAATGCGATCAGGAAAAGACCCACTGATCCAGCCTGTGTCACACCACTGCGATGCCTTGTGTACTGAAAATCATGTGATTGCCTGGGAGAGGCGATAAAAGCCCACACTGATTGGGGGAAAAGAAAAATCTGGGAAATTCCTCTCCGACCCCCATAGACGTTCAAAATATTACAGGAGACCCCTTTGGCCCTGATTAAGGTCATACAGTATTTACCTTTGTATGAGGTGATCTCCACCCCCGCCAGAAACAGGTCCAGTTCTCGTTTGAAGAAATTCAGCAAATCAATGTTCACTGCACGAGCTGGCAGCATGTTCCCAGGTCCACTATTCTCTGGAACAAGAACCACCTCCTGACATCTAACCTAGACCTGGCCTTACATAACTTGAAGATTGTGACCCCCTGGTCCTGCCCTAAACTAGTTAGTTGAAATAAACTACACAAACACAATCTTTTATTTTCATCATTTCTGCCTGATTGTTCCCTATTTTCAATCCCCTTTAACTTCCCGGTTGGGTCTAGGGTGGATAGTGCACAAAGCTCCCGTCCAGAAGAAGTGCGAGCCTCATTAACGCAAGCACCCTGCATGCCATTTCCTGATGCCCAGGCATGCATGACACCAGGGGCAACCCACACCAAGAAAACCTGGAGCTAGATTGAAAATCGGGTGGCCGATCCATTAAGCCGGCAGAAAGCTGAAATCTATCTCCCGGTAGCCAGAGTTGCTAGTGCAAGAGGGAGTTCATGTAATAGCCATGGAATGAAGGGAAAGTTTTTAAGCCGTGCATGGGCTGTTTTTGTTAATTTTTTCTCTCTTGGTATTTAGGATCTCATGAGTCTTTGTACCAGTTGTTTTTAATTATTATTAGGTTTTTGGCCCATTACCATTACTGCACCAATGAGTCCCCCAATGTGTATCCTCTGGGCTGACAAAGTGAGAAGGATAGAAGGATCTACAGAGAAAAGTTCAACAGACTGGAGTCATACCTAGCACAAAGGAAGATGGTTGTGGTGGCTGGAGGTAAATCATCCCAGCCCCAGGACATCGCTGCAGGGGTTCCTCAGGACAGTGTCTAAGGTCCAAACATCTTCAGCTGCTTCATCAATGACCTTCCCTCCATCATAAGGTCAGCAGTGGGGATGTTCGCCGATAATTTCAGTGTTCAGCTCCATTCACAACTCCTCAGATAATGAAGCAGTTCATGCTCGCATGCAGCAAGACCTGGACAACATTCAGGCTTGGGCTGATAAGTGGCAAGTAACATTCGCACCACCGCAAGTGCCAGGCAATGATCATCTCCCACAAGCGAAATTCTAACCACCTTCCCTTTTATATTCAACCACATTACCATTGCCAAATCCCCCACCATCAACATCCTGGGGATCATCATTGACTAGAACCTTAACTGGTCCAGCCACATAAATATTGTGGCAACAAGAGCAGGTCAGAGGCTGGGTATTCTGTGCGAGTGTCTCACTTTCTGACTCCCTAAAGCCTTTCCACCATCAATAAGGCATAAGTCAAGAGTGTGATGGAATACTCTCCACTTGCCTGGATGAGTACAGCTCCAACACTTAAGAAGCTCGACACCATCCAGGATAAAGCAGCCCACTTGATTGGCACCCCATCCACCACCTTCAACATTCACTCCCTCCACCACTGGTGCACTGTGGCTGCAGTGTGTACCATCTACCAGATGCACTACAGCAACTCGTCAAGGCTTCTTCGGCAGCATCTCCAAAACCCGCAACCTCTTCTACCTAGAAGGTCAAGGGCAGCAGTAGCATGAGAACATCATCACCTGCAAGTTCCCCTCCATGTTACACACCATCCTGACTTGGAAATATATCGCCGTTCCTTCATCGTCGCAGGGTCAAAATCCTGGAACTTCCTACCAGCACTGTGGGAGAACCTTCACCAGCTGTGTCATGTATTCAACTATCATTGTAACCCATGTATAAGTTGACCTAAGTTGTACACCTTGAGAACACTGACCACAAGGGGCGAACTTGTGGGAGACACTCCAAACCTGGACTTTCAGGTATAAAAGGGGAAGCTCCACCCACCTTCATCACTTGAGGTCTTGGTAATAAAGGTAACTGGTCACGGAGTGACCTTCTCTCAAGTATGGGCCTCGTGTGCATTTATACTGTAGAGTAAGGACATATCATTGGCGATGAGAAACTGGGATTTAAACCATGTGAGCATGGCCACTAGCAGCACAGAAGAGAGGTACTGTGTTGGTGATGATTGGGATGACTTTACTGAGAGACTACAGCAAAGTTTTGTCACTAAGGAATGGTTGGGACAGGATTCGGCCGACAAACGCAGGGCTCATCTCCTGACGGTTTGTGGATCCAGAACGTACTCCCTGATGAAGGACCTTTTAGCGCCAGAGAAGCCGGCGGACAAGACGTTCGAAGAGCTCAATAAGTTGATTGGGGAACACCTTAAACTGGCGAGCAGCATGCACATGACGAGACACCGGTTTTACACGCACCGGCGGCGAGAAGGGCAAAGCGTTCCAGACATCGTGGCAGATCTCCGGCGACTGGCGAGCCTATGTAAGTTCCCAGATGCATGCAGAGTGGAGATGCTGCAAGACTTTTTTATTCAGGGCATCGGGCACGCTGGGGTTTTCAGGAAACTGATTGAGACCAAAGACTTGACCTTGGAAGCGGCGGCTATGATAGCCCAGACATTTATATCAGGGGAGGAAGAGACCAGAATGATGTATGACAAAAATCTTGGCTCAAATGCGGCAAACGACCAGGGAGTCAACATTGTTAACGCGGCACACAGTTCTCTAGGCAGACAAGGGCAATCGGACATGCCCCAGCATGTAGTCAAACCCAAAGGGGGAATTCAACAGATACAATGGCTATCTGAACGGTGATTCATGCCATCACAATGGACAATGGGGCCATGTTAATGGTGCGCTTAAGGACAGTTACAGAGACAGTCAGAGACGATCGACTGGTAATGGACCTTTTGTTTCCAACAATGGGGCCTCCAGCTCATGCTGGAGGTGTGGAGGCAAACACCCAGCCAGAGCTTGCAGGTATCAGTAATAAACCTGCAGAAACTGCAATGACAGCGGTCACTTGGTGCGTATGTGCAGGAAGCCTGCAGCCAGGTTGATGTATGAGGAGGACAGGCCCGATGTAAGCCCTATGAGGCCAAATGAATACTGGGGGAAATCGCTGGAAGCTGAAGTTCAGCGAGTTCATGTGGAGCACATATACAGTTCATATACCAGGACGCCACCAATAATGATGACAGTGCTCCTCAATGGCATCCCAGTATTAATGGAGCTAGACACGGGGGGCAGCCAGTCCCTGATGAGCATCAAACAGTTTGAAAGGTTCTGGGTGCCCAAGGCCAGGAAGCCAAAATTATTGCCGATTGATGCACAGCTACGGACATATACAAAGGAGATCATTCCGGTGCTAGGCAGCGCCACAGTAGTCGTGACCCACAAAGATTTGGAGAACAGGTTGCCACTCTGGATTGTCCCGGGGGACGGTCCTGCACTACTGGGGAGAAGTTGGCTTGCTGTCATGAACTGGAAATGGGGCGATGTCAATGCAATTTCTTCTGTGGAGCGAGTATCATGCTCACAGGTCCTGGACAAATTTAACTCATTATTTCAACCCAGCATCGGCACTTTCATGGGGGCCAAGGTAGTGATTCACATAAACCCGGACGCCAGGCCAATACACCACAAGGCCAGAGCGGTGCCGTACGTGATGCGGGAAAAGATAGAATGCGAATTGGACCGCCTGCTGAGGGAAGGCATCATCTCGCCAGTCGAATTCAATGACTGGACGAGCCCGATCGTGCTGGTGCTCAAGGCGGATGGGTCGGTCAGGATATGTGGTGATTACAAGGCCACCATCAATCGGGTGTCACTCCAAGACAAGTACCCGCTGCCAAGAACGGAGGACCTCTTTGCGATGCTATCCGGTGGCAAACTTTTTTCAAAATTGGACCTGACCTCAGCTTACATGACCCAGGAGTCGAAGAAGCTGACCACCATCACGACACACAAGGGGTTGTTTGAGTATAACAGATGTCCTTTCGGGATTCGTTCGGCCGCCGCGATCTTTCAGCGAAATATGGAAAGCCTCCTCAAGTCGATTCCAAGGACGGTGGTTTTTCAAGACGACATCCTCATCACGGGTTGCGATACTGAAGATACCTCCACAACCTGCAAGAGGTGCTACGCAGACTGGACCGGGTAGGTCTGCGACTGAAAAGGCGAAGTGCATCTTCTTAGCTCCAGAGGTAGAATTCCTGGGGAGGAGGGTAGCAGCAGACGGGATCAGACCTACTCCGTCCAAAACGGAAGCAACCCAGATCCCGTAACACGACGGAGCTGCGTTCGTTCCTGAGGCTCCTGAACTGTTTTGGCAACTTTCTTCCAAAATTGAGCATGCTGTTAGAGCCACTGCACGTGCTCCTACGCAAAGGTCACGATTGGGTCTGGTGGGACAGCCAGGAAAGGGCTTTTGATACAGCACGCAATTTGTTATGCTCCAAAAAACTGTTAATGTTATATGACCTGTGTAAGAAACTGGATTTAACGTGCGATGCGTCCTCCTATGGGGTCGGGTGTGTTGCAGCATGTGAATGCCAATGGTCAGTTACAGTTGGTAGCTTATGCCTCCAGAAGTCTGTCCCAGGCAGAAAGGGGCTATGGGATGGTAGAAAAGGAACCGCTAGCATGTGTATATGCAGTAAAAAAAAATGCACCAGTACCTGTTTGGCAGGAAATTTGAGCTGGAAACAGATCACAAACCCCTAACGTCCCTTTTGGCCAACAACAAGGCCATAAATGCGAATGCATCGGCCCGCATACAGAGGTGGGCACTCACGTTAGCCGCCTATGACTACACAATTCGGCACAGACCGGGCACTGAAAACGGCGCCGATGCATTCAGCAGGCTCCCACTAGCCACCACTGAGGGGGCTACCGAGCATGCTGCTGAGATGGTCATGACTGTTAAAGCTTTTGAAAGCGAATGCTCACCTGTGACAGCCCATCAAATTAACGTCTGGACAAATAAAGACCCGCTACTGTCTTTAGTTAAGAAATGTGTCAGCCATGTACGGGGCATGCCCTGAGGAATTTAAACCATTTCAAGGATGAACTCTCAATTCAGGCTGATTGTCTACTTTGGGGAAACCGAGTAGTCATGCCTCAGTTGGGCAGAGAGGTGTTTATCAGAGAACTTCACAATGAGCACCCGGGCATTGTCATGATGAAGGCAAGTGCCAGGTCACACGTTTGGTGGCCAGGCATAGATGCAGACCTGGAACTTTGTGTTCGAAGGTGCAACACGTGTGCTCAGCTGGGCAACGCACCCAGGGAAGCCCCCTTAGCCCCTGGTCCTGGCCCACCAACCCATGGTCACGCATCCATGTGGACTATGCAGGTCCTTTCATGGGAAAAATGTTTTTGGTTGTAGTAGACGCCTACTCCAAATGGATTGAGTGTGCTATTTTAAATTCAAGCACATCCTCTGCCACGGTCGAAAGTCTACGGGCAATGTTCGGCGCCCATGGTCTACCGGATGTCTTGGTCAGCGACAAAGGCCCGTGCTTCACAAACACTGAATTCCAGGACTTCATGGCAGGCAATGGAATCAACCATCTTAGAACGGCACCGTTCAAGCCGGCCTCAAATGGCCAGGTGGAACAAGCAGTGCAGATAATCAAACGGGATGCTCAGAATCCAAGGGGGTTCCCTACAAAGCCGCTTATCACGCCTCCTGTTGACCAATAGATCCCGACCTTACTCGCTCACAGGGGTTCCACCCGCAGAGCTGCTAATGAAAAGGACGCTCAAAACCAGGTTATCTCTTATACACCCTACTATGAAAGAAATTGTTGCGAGCAGGCGTCAGTCACAATGTGACTACCATGACAGGAATGCGAGGGCACGAAGCATTGATGTCAATGACCCTATTTTTGTCCTAAATTACGCTGCAGGGCCCAAATGTCTTGCAGGCACTGTGATTGCCAAAGAGGGAATAGGGTTTTGATAGTTAAACTTGCCAATGGACAAATCTGCCGCAAACACGTGGATCAAACTAAAAGGAGGTTCAGCAACCCCATAGAAGAAGCAGAGGAAGAACACGACATAGAGTTCACTCCACCACAGGTGACCGAACACAGGAACCAAGTGGAGGAGAGCCCAGTCACTGTGGCAGTCCGGACAGGCCTGAGGCACCGCAAACAGCAGACACTCAGGCCAGCGCCCAACAACCGGAACCCCAACTCAGGCGCTCTACAAGAGAGCGTAAACCACCAGAGAGACTTAACCTGTGATCCCAATAAGACTTTGGGGGGGAGGTGATGGCATGTATTCAACTATCATTGTAACCCATGTATAAGCTGACCTAAGTTGCACACCTTGAGAACACTGACCACAAGGGGTGAACTTGTGGGAGACACCCCTAACCTGGACTTTCAGGTATAAAATGGGAAGTTCCACCCACCTTCATCACTTGAGGTCTTGGTAATAAAGGTAACTGGTCACAGAGTGACCTTCTCTCAAGTATGGGCCTCGTGTGCATTTATACTGTATAGTAAGGACATATCAACTTGGACTGCAGCGATTCAAGAAGGCGGCTCACCACCATCTTCTCAAGGGCAATTAGGGATGGGCCGCCCACATCCCGGAACAAATTTTTAAAAAGGTCAAGCTGCCCAAGAGGACGTCCCTGTCTTCCCGCCAGCACCTACATCTGCGGAGAAAGGTGAAATTACCTGAGTTTGGCAGACATAGAGCTGGTGGAAGCCAATTTGTTGAGATAATTCTTCAGAAGCTCTACAATCACAGAATGCCGCCCTTTAAAATGATACTGCAAAAAAAAGGAAGGCATGCCAGTGTGATCAACAACCAGCAATTCCTGGTTGGTCACCCCTGCCTACCATTTCTGGAACACTTACTTGTCAAAGATCTTGGGGCTCTGTCTCAGGCTTTGGATCAGCGGACAGGTAGATGTGGTAAAGATGACTGCAGCTACTGTGCAGCATTGGGCTGGCAGGTACTGTGAGTATAATAGTTCGCTGTAACCTGACACTTGTCCCCCACATCCTTATAGATATGCTACAATCCTGACCTATGGGGATGGTACAAAAGGCAACCCCGCTTGAAAGCACCTCATGTAGCACCACCGTAACATCAGCGGCAGAGAGTCAGGTGCAGAGCTGCTCCATTGTTTTTCTACAGACACGTGCTTGCACCTAAAGTTCCCTTTCCTTTCATTTTTGCTTGCGACTTCTCCCTTACCCCCTCAGCACTGGAAAGGGCTGCTAATGGGTTGTGATGCCTTTTGAAACTCGCCAACGTCTTTCTGAATTTGTATCCCCCTATTGCAATGCTGCCCTTTAATTGGCACCGTCCCTTTAAATTTGTCTGTTGTGCAGTTTTCCTCTCCCACTGTGTATTCCTGAACGCCACTGTGCTGCGAGTAATTATGCAAATGGGCGTATACTGGAGAATAGAGCACTATCGGTATTTGATCTTTCAGGACAGTTTTGCATTGGCCCTTAAACATTTAGAACATATTTATGCCTATCGACAAATGTCGGCACAACCCATCACCCCCACGTGTTTTTGAAGCTGTGAATTAAAAAAAAACATTCTTACCAACTGAACTTAATAACAAATGCTACATGGTGTCAGAATTGTAATAATTCACGCTGAAACTCTCAGTGTTTTGGAAGGAGATACAGGAGAGAAAGAAAAGAACATTTGAAGGCTGGCTTGCTACAGCCTCATGCGCTTTTCAGCTCAACCGATCTCATACCGTTTGTCTTTGACTTATCCTTCTCCGTGTCGGCATCAGCCAAAGATATTTAAATCAGAAAATGAAGATGTTAAGCATCAGGATGCAGCCAACTCTGTGACTCTAAAATTCAAACTGTTACACTGAGGCTAAAAAAAACAAAATATATGTTCCCTGGGTTCACAGTAATGGGCCTAGCATCCCCCAATGAGCAGAACCCACGGGAAGGCTGAAATCACAGGGAGTGGGCACAAATGGAGGAGTCAGGCAGAGATTCTGAAGCTGTTGTTAATAATTGGGCCAAATGTAATGTATCCAAGTTTGCTGATGAGGCAAAGCTAGAGTGGGAATGTAAGTTGTGAAGAGGATGCAAAGGGACTTCGAGGGGATATAGACAGGCGAAGTGAGTGGGCAAGAACATGGCAAATGGAATATAATGTGGAGAAATGTGGGGGGCAGAAATTTAGGGTCTCAAAGAGACCCGTTAATGTCTGTTTGTGGTGGCCATTCCTAAAAATCGAATGGCCGCCGCTTTGACGTCAACAAGCCGACCTGACCTAAATTCAGGTTGGGGATTTTTCGGCCTGGACCCGTCCCGCCCGAATGGTTGCACTGACAGGTTTTACTGCACTGAGTGCAGCCTACCAACACGGCGGCCCTTAAAGGGGAGGGCCCACTGCCATGGCCACAACGGAAATATTTTTGCCGGCTGACTTGCTGATCTGGCACCCTCTTGGTGGCCCAGTGGCCAAAGATAAAAATGATCAAATCTCTCTCCTTTAATGGAGGGGAGAGAGCGTGGTGTCGCACACGCGCTGTGATGGCACCACGTTGATTGACAGCGGCGGAGGCCCCGACCGACACATTTTCAGCCACTCAGCCTGGCTTTGAGTCTAAGGCCCACCCCATTATGATCCATTTCCTGTAGGACTTTGAAAAAATTTCAAAGTACTGAAAATGGCTCTACTTACCGAACCAGGAGTTCCAGCAGTAAGTACCACTCCAAAAATCAGGCGCATCAGCTTTCTGATGCAACCGTGAAGTTATCCACTTTGGCAGGAGAAGTAGAAAAGCAGAGTATTTATTTAAATGGTGAGAGATTGGGAAATGTTGGTGTTCAGAGGGACCTGGGTGTCCTGGTACACAAATCACTGAAAGTTAACACGCAGGTACTGCAGGCAATTAACAAAGCAAATTGTATGTTGGCCTTTATTACAAGAGGATTTGAGGACAAGAAAAAAGGGGCCGAAATTCAGTCGCACAAGAAAGGTTCTGCAGGGATCCATGATGCAGTTGGATGATCGATTTTCAGGACTTTGAAATTTTTTCCAAGTCCCAAAGGAAATTGGTCATAGTGGGGGCGGGACATAGACAGGAAGGCAGGCTGAGGGGCTGAATTTGGGTCAGACTTGGATTCTGCCACTGTCAATCAGCGGTGGAGTGATGGTGACATCACAGCGCGTGTGTGTCACCATGCTCTCTCCCCTCCCTTAAAGGGGAGAGATTCTATCATTTTTAATCTTCGGCCACTAGGCCACCAGGGAGGGTTTCGGCCAGGCCAGCAGCCTGGCACTCGAGGGGGTGCCAGGTTGCTCGTTAGCGACCCAGCCAAACCTGTGGGCAGTATCTTGCTGGCCAATCGGGAAGTCAGCCGACAAAAATAAATCCATAGTGGCCGTTGCAGTGGGCCCTCCCCTTGAAGAGCCACCATGCTGCCAGGCCGCACACAGTTAACAGCAGAGAAAGCTGTTGGGGACACGGCGAGGTGGGGCTGCGATTTTTCGACCTGATTTTCGGTCGGTGTATTTTTAAGATGAGGGAAAGCGGTGTGCGCGTTCTGATGATGTGCTTGTGGCGGCCATCAGCATCGGGCCAAAAAATTTCCGACCTGAATTTGGATCGGGTCGGCCATTTGACCACAAAGCGGCAGCCACGGGATTCCGATGCATGGCCGCCGCAGACGGGCAGTAACGTGTCTTTCTGAGACTCTGAATTTCAGCCCCAAGATGTCTTACTGTAATTATATAGGGCCCTGGTGAGACCGCACCTGGAGTATTGTGTACAGTTTTAGTCTCCTTACCTATGGAAGGATATACTTGCCATTGAGGTAGTGCAATGAAGGTTCACCAGACTGATTCCTGGGATGAGGGGATTGTCCTATGAGGAGAGATTGAATAGTCTAGGCCTATATTCTCTAGAGTTTAGAAGAATGAGAGGTGATCTCATTGAAACATACAAAATTCTTACAGGGCTTGACAGGGTAGATGCAGGAAGAATGTTTCCTCTGGCTGGGAAGTCTAGAACCAGGGGTCACAGTTCCAGAATAAGGGGTCGGCCATTTAGGACTGAGATGAGGAAAAACTTCTTCACTCAGAGGGTGGTGAATCTTTGGAATTCTCTACCCAGAGGGCTGTGGATGCTCAGTCGTTGAGTATATTAAAGACAGAGATCGATAGATTTCTGGATATTAGGGGAATCGAGGGATATGGGGACAGTCAGGAAAGTGGAGTTGAGGTAGAAGATCAGCCATGATCGCATTGAATGCTGGAGTAGGCTCGAGGGGCTGAATGATCTACTCCTGCTCCTATTTCTTATATTCTTATGTTCTTATAATGCATGTGAGACAGTGTAGGAGAGCACCAGTGAACAAATCTTCTCCACTTAAAACCATAAGCTTGATTAGTAGAACATTGCATGAAGTCACCCGCATGTTAACAGTGATGGGTCCAATCCCTGCTCATCAGGTGGTTTTGTTGAATGTCAACAAATTTGATCTTGAATCGTATCCTGTAAGCAATACAGTCAATCCTTAGTGTAGGTAGAGAACCCACAACATGTAGAGCAGGCTGGCATATGCTTTGATGAGCAGTCTCCTGGCACTTCACATACAATCAATTACTGTGAGGCCTAGTAAATGTTATGCAAGGGCCCACACACAAAGCAGTAAGATGAGTCTGTTTTGTTGGTGGTGGTTGAGGATGGAACGTTGACCAGCACAGTGAGAGGGCTCCCTAGTCTTCAACACATGCCCTGGGATTTGAACGCCCAGACAGCTGTTTGGTTAAATGTCTCATCGAAAGAGCAGCATCTCATATAACACGGCCCTCCCTCAGCACTGAACTGCAGTGTCAGCTTGGGTCATGTGCTCAAGTTCTGAAGTAAGGCTTGAAGACACAGCCTTCTAGTGCAGAGACTGGAAGGCTAGAAACTGAGTCAAGTGGACAGCTGACACCCCAGTTGGGGTAATGGTTGTGGACGTTAGCGAGTAGTGTCAAGTGCAACACCCACAGGTAATAGCCATATTCTAAGTGGAGAGCTAGCTGACAAATTCTAAGGAAGAAAATGTATTTTTTTAAACTTGAAGGAAAATAATTAATGTTATGTTCCCCTCCAAGTCATATACCAGCCTGACTTGGAAGTATATCGCCGTTCCTTCATCATCGCTGGTTCAAAATCCTGGAGCTCCCTCCCTAACAGCACTGTGGGAGCACCTTCACCACACGGACTGCAGCGGTTCAAGAAGGTGGCTCACCACCATTTTCTCAAGGGCAATTAGGGTTGGCAATAAAGGCTGGCATTGCCAGTGATGCCCACATCCCATGAACAAATTAAAAAAAATGTTATGTATACTTTATTTAACAGACTGGATAAGGGAATGAAAATGTGAAAGATTCAAGTGTTGCTGAAAGAGAATGTATGTGGCCACAGATTGCTGGGTGGGGAGGGTTTAATGGATTTATATACTGGGCCGAGCTAGGTGACCACATTGGGACCCCTTCAATGTTGTGATGTCTTCAAGGAAGTTTATCCCTTGTGTGATTACCCCACTGCCCCATTACAGACCATAGCCTGGGATGGCCCTGCAGCAGTGTGTAGAGAATTCAATTTGAAGAAGAACAGTACTTATCTGAATTATCACCTAAGTTCATGAAGACATATGGTGGCTATAGGCAGCACTAGACAGCACTACCCAATTATGATGGCGGGGAGGAATTCTACACAATATTTGAAGTCAGAATATTTGCTTCTGTTCAATAGTTTAAAGCATAATAGATCAATTTAGCAGCTTTAGGTAGTTGGGACATTTTACTACATTAAAGGCACTAAATAAATGCAAGTTGCTGATGATGTGAGCATTCAACACACCTGAGTCCCAAAGAGCTCAAACATCCAGTGGTTGTTACAGTGGTGGTGGGTTGATCCAGTTGTGTGTTTGCCCAATCCCCATTGGCATGAACTTACACAGTCTATCAAATGTCCTGCTCCCTACCTCATGAGTAAGTTTCAGTCTCACATTTGCTCTGACTTTCTTTGCTACCCCTAATATTGTTTCTCCTGTGAGTGGGTTCTGTATTTTTTATTTTTCCTTCCTTTATAAAATGAACATTATTCAGCTGTGTATGATTCCTTTCTTCGGTTTCAGTTCTAACATGTTGCTGATTTGACAGTAACTGAGACCGGACTGAGACTCTTTGTTCATGGTGCGTTATTGGAGTGGGATATTACCTTTTCAAGACTAACACCAGTATCGCCAGCTTTATTCCTTGACAGTCCTTTCCACTCTCGGTATCCTCTGTCTTTCCTCAGAATATGTTCAGACTAATTGTGTCCAAGACACCACCAATTCCCAGAATTTTGGGTAAATCACACTGGGTCATGAGCACCCAACACATTCGTATAAAATTACTTTGCTATTTTAACATAGAAACATGGAAACATAGAAAATATGTGCAGGAGTAGGCCATTTGGCCCTTCGAGCCTGCACCACCATTCAATAAGATCATGGCTGATCATTCCCTCAGTACCCCTTTCCTGCTTTCTCTCCATACCCCTTGATCCCTTTAGCCGTAAGGCCCATCTCCAACTCCCTCTTGAATATATCCAATGAACTGGCATCAACAACTCTCTGTGGCAGGGAATTCCATAGGTTAACAACTCTCTGAGTGAAGAAGTTTCTCCTCATCTCAGTCCTAAATGGCCTACCCCTATCCTAAGACTGTGTCCCCTGGTTCTGGACTTTCCCAACATTGGGAACATTCTACCCGCATCTAAACTGTCCCGTCCCATCAGAATCTTATATGTTTCTATGAGATCCCCTCTCATCCTTCTAAACTCCAATGTATAAAGGCCCAGTTGATCCAATCTCTCCTCATATGTCAGTCCGGCCATCCCGGGAGTCAGTCTTGTGAACCTTCGGTGCACTCCCTCAATAGCAAGAACGTCCTTCCTCAGATTCGGAGATTGATTGAGAATTCAAACAGGCTGCATACAGACAGGCTGTGAGAATTCACAGACCTTCCCCCCCAGTTAGAGCTTCTACGTGCAACTCAGCACATAGCATTAAGTCATCAATCAACTTGACATTTCAGGACCTTTGACAGCGAACCAATTAAAGGGTTAACAGTATATTAATTGAGCCAATAAGGTCAAAGAAGGCACGTTCTTTTCTGTAAACTGAGCCAGGTATAAGTACAGCCATGTTTTGCCATGTGTTCTCAGAAAGACAAAGAACTGGGAATCAGCCAGAAGCTTGTTGCTGCTACCAGAATAAAAGTTATGTTAAAACTACAACCGGAGTTCGCATTTCATTGAAAATTAAGAGATCCAACAATTTTGGTGTCACGAACAGGATCGCTGAGGGAAGAAACTGAATTTTGGACATCGGACCTACATACTGAGGTAAGGACTCCTCTTTATAAAAGTCCTTGGTCAAAAGTCTAAATTCGCCTCTCTTTCTACGCGATTCCGAAAGCCTCCGGTTTGCGAACCCTCCGGTTGGTAGTCGGCTCGAGCTCCCATAGACGCCTAAACTTCGGCGGTATGTTAGTTAATTAATCACCGACCCACTGATCGGCTGGAAAGCCTACGACTCGAGACCCCAGTAAAGAAATCAGTACCATGGTAGCAGGAGATAAGAGCAAAGAATTGCCTACAACTGTTAAAGGTGGGCAGGCACCACCTGAGGTTTCGACAGATGAAATCCTCGAACAGTTGAAAGAATACATAGAGCAACAATTCAACTTATCTAAAACCTGTATTAAGATCGAACAAAAGTACGGAACCTCCAAAGGACAATGGTCCTTGGACGAGATTAAAAGGGTCTGGGAAAAAATGACCCGTATGAAAAGTAAAGAGCGAACCCAATGGTCCCGAACCGTTATGAGACAGATCTGACAGCGGAATGAAATTATAACGCGTTCCCAACATGATAGGGACCTGACCAGTACAAAGGACGAATTGCAAGCGGTTTGTGAACAGCTGCGACAGAAAAAGCTTGAAAATGAAAAGTTGGAAGTGGAAGTTAAAGATCTTAAAGGTAAAATTAAAGAATGGAAAAAATCATTAGGTCAAGAGACAGTAATAGGAAAAGGAAAATGTATCGGTAAATTCCCAGGGTACCCATGTTTGGATAAATTAAAAGCGCAAACCCGAAGACACGACCGAGGAATAGATACGGATTCTGAGTCCTCCGACAAAACAAGGTCGGAGGATGAAGAATTAGGGATGCGCTTTGCCCCTTTTTAAAAAAGACGAGTTTTAGTCAAATCAGAAGAGACTGCGGATGAGGGCAGAACCAAAACAACGAAGAACAGGGTGTATGCAAAATATTTAGTTCATGATCCAGCAGACCCAGAGAAAATTGATAAATGGTCCAAGGAATTGCCCAATCCAAAGAAAAGGGGAGTGAAAATGTGGGACCAATTGGTCCGCTTAAGAAATATATATCAACTTCATCCCTGGGACGGAGTGCAAATTTTCACCATAATGGTGCCAAAAACACAGGGAAGAAAATTGCACGACAAGGTAGAAGAAGCTTTGGGGCAGGATGAGCAAGAATTAGATGCAGGGTGGGAGACGATTAAACACTGGCTGCAAACCTTCAATCCAGCTAAGACAGACTGGTGAAAAATTGCAGCCTGCCAACAGAAAGGAACAGAGGAGGTCCTGGAGTATGATGAGCGGTTTAGATGCACGTGGCTAGAACATTCGGGTATGAATAATACGGATGAGGAAATGGATGAACAAGTGTTTGGACCCCTGAAAGCAGCTTTCGTGGCAGATCTAAAGCCAGAACTGTCCAAAATGCTTAAGGTAGTGTTACCGGACTGGGAAGGTAGAGGAACTACCTTTGCAGCATTGGTGGATCGATGTAACCAATTAGATCGGGATATGGGAGCTAAAGTCCGAGCACTGCAGGCTGTGGGATGGAAATCCCAGGATTCCGATAAACAGTCATTAGGAAAATTACCTGGAAAATGTCATTATTGTGGGAAAGAAGGTCACTGGGCCAAGACGTGCAGGGCAAAACAGCAAGGTCGCGGCTGGGGAAGAGGACGCGGCCCGGGATACAATTCGGCCAACAAACCAGGCTTGTCACAAGATAACGACCTCACAGAAGCATTTAAGCGACTGACAATACAACAACAGAAGGAGTTACTTGGGATAGCAAAAAATGATTAGAGCCCACCCTGGCCCCCCTCCTCGCACTAATACAACAAAGGGGAGATGGGCTATATATAACTGTGAGGGTGGGCGATAAGGATGTGGACTGTCTTTTAGACACAGGGGCGGAATTAACATGCTTACCCCTACAATATGGAGACTTTTTGCCGTTGGATGGTAGGGCACGTACAGCCTATGGAGTTGGGGGCCATAAAATGGAAATTAAAAGGACAACACCGGTACTTATAGGGCTGGGTCCACATGAACTAACCACGCCAGTCTGAATAGGCCCAGTAGATCAACCCCTTTTGGGAATGGACGTTCAAATCCAAGTAGATTCATCGTTGCATTTCGAGGATGGTCGGGTGACATGGTCAATTAGAACTTAGAAGAAAGAAGAATTGAAGGAACATCCAATATGGGCTAAAGATAAGAACGATTGTGGCCTACTCCAGATGGAGCCTGCGTCATTTACCGGGACCAAGCCTCCATGCACTAAACAGTATCCCATCAGTCCAACTGTCATCGCGGGAATCTTACCGGTTATTCAGCAATTGGAGAAACAAGGGGTGCTTATTAAAACACATAGCTCCTCCAATAGCCCCGTGTGGCCGGTACAGAAATCTAATGAGACTTGGCATTTGACTGTCGATTATAGGAAAGCTAGCCAGTGTATTGATCAAAAAGCTCCTTTGGTCGCAGACCCCTCCACCATTTTTAATGCCCTCAAACCGGAACATAAATATTTCTCGGTTATAGATATGACCAACGGATTTTGGTCAGTGCCTCTGGCTCCGGAGGTTCGACAGTGGTTTGCTTTCACTGTCCAAGGACAACACTTTACTTGGACCCGGTTACCGAGGGTTTCCACAACAGCCCTACGGTATTCCACATGGCTTTACAAAGCCATTTGCGAGAATTACCTCCCCTGTCATCCACAGTCATCCAATATGTAGACGATATCCTGCTAGCTTCAAACACGGAAAAACAGCATGAACAAGATTTACGCGCTTTGCTGGACCACCTTTGGCTGAAAGGACATAAAGCCAGCATCGACAAAGCACAAATATCCCAAGAAGAGGTATACCTGGAACAAACGATTTCACAAGGAAAGAGAGAACTTACCCAGGATAGAACTGCAGCCATTCGGGCTGCTAAAAAACCCACCACTATTCAGGAACTAAGGTCTTTTTTGGGATTGTGTAACTTTAACAGAAATTGGATTAACTCCTTCACACAGCTTGCTCAGCCACTGAATGATATTTTAAAGGGGAAACATGCTTCTAAAGAAGCCATCACCCTCACTAAGGAACAGCAAGAGGCCTTCCTGAGTTTGAAAAAGGCTTTGTGTTCGGCACCGGCTCCGGGAATCCCCGACAGTGGTAAGCCATTTACCCTGTTTGTTCATGAGAAAGAAGGATATATGACAGCTATACTGACACAAGAACATGGGGATCGTCAAAGACCTATTGGCTATTATTCGGCAAAATTGGATGCGGTAGCCCTCGGATGGGGAAGTTGCCTAAGGGCCATGGAAGCTACATGTTGAGCGGTAATGATCACTGCGGGTCTAGTCCTCGACCAAAAGCTGATTGTCAAGTGTCCCCACACCGTACACGCTTTGCTGTCTATGAATAGAATGTCTCAGGTGACAGCAGCAAGATGGACCCGTTGGACAGCAGTTTTGGAAGCTCCTAATCACCATATCGTCCGGGCCAGCCCGGTTAATCCCGCAACTGTGCTCCCGATGTCAGAATCGAGGGAGCAAGAGGGGGGAGAATGTGAAGAGCATGACTGCGTGGAGATTTTAAAAGAAACAGAAAAAGCAGCCTTAGCAGCAGAGGAGCCTCTGCACAACCCAGACCTCATCCTGTTTACAGATGGTTCCTCCTTTGTTGACAATGGTACCAGAAAAGCAGGATGGGCAGTTACAACCTTATATGAGGTAGTGGCAAAAGGATGTGTACCCTCAGGAACGTCAGCACAACAGGCCGAGTTACAGGCCCTGTCAGAAGCATGTCGAATAGCAGAAGGACAGACAGCTAATGTCTACACAGATTCGCGTTATGCTTTTGGAGTCGCTCACGACTTTGGTCTGTTATGGCGGAAAAGAGGATTCCTCACTGCTGCTGGTACACCTATCCGAAATGGAAAAGAAGTTCGAGACTTACTGGAGGCCATACAATTACCTCAGGAAGTGTCCATCCTGAAGTGTAAGGCACATACCAAAGAAAATACCACGGAAGCACAGGGAAATGCCCTAGCCGACCAGGCAGTTAAAGATGCCGCCTCACAGGGCGCTCTCCCAGAAGAATCAACACAGATGTGCAGATTGAAAGCACTCGGGACTCTGACACGAGACATTCAAATAATTCAAGGCGAGTGCTCCCGAGAGGAAAAATGGACATGGATTGAGGCAGGAATTAAGCTATGCGAAGATGGTGTCTGGAGACAAAGAGTTCCCGACAAGCCAGTCGCGCCACAAGCGCTTATGCCTTTTTTAGCCCAACAGATCCACTCATGGGGACACTTGGCCTCACAACAGATGACGGCACGGTTCCAGAAAAGCTGGTGGGGTCGGGGATTTAAAAAACATGCCCAGCTGGTAGCAGACCGCTGTGTGGTCTGCCAGAAAAATAATTCTGGACCCATCACAGTAATGCCCCAACTGAGGCCCCCTGTCCCTGTCGGACCATTTCAACATCTGCACCTATCTGAAATGGAAAAGAACTCCGAGACTTACAATTATCTCAGGAAGTGTCCATCCTGAAGTGTAAGGCACATATCAAGGAAAATACCATGGAGGTATCTCTCCCTCCATGCCAAGGATACACTAACATTCTTGTCATGCTCGACAGATTCTCTAGATGGGTAGAAGCTGTCCCAACTAAAAGAGCCACAGCCAATCACACTGCAAAGGTCTTGTGTAAGGATTACATTCCCCAATGGGGAGTCCCGAGTAGCATTGACTCAGATCAGAGAACACACTTCACAGGTGCTGTCTGCCAAGAAGTCTGTAGGTTACTGAACATTACGTGGGATTTACACTGTCCTTATCACCCACAATCATCAGGACAAGTCGAGCGAATGAATCGAACTCTGAAACAAAGGCTTGCCAAATATCACCAAGAAGGAACTATTGATTTATGGAATGCTGATGTTCACTTAATGAGTGACACTTTGTTATCATACTTTCAGAACCTAACCAATGCTATTAGTTCTGTTTCCCGACAGGTATCGGCAGCTTGGGGTAATCCACCCGAAGGAGGACACGACACCATCCCGGGAGTCTGGGTGTATGTGAAAAAGTTGCATAAAGCACCTTTGGGTGCCAAGTGGGAGGGACCTTACCAAGTGTTATTGACCATCCAGGCAGCTGTTAAAGTCCAAGGAAAGAAAGCCTGGATCCAAGCCTCACACGTTAAACGAGCACCCGTAACTGAAGCTGAAATCTAATAAAGACAATTACTTTTTGCCAAAATGTATAAATTTACTGTATTACTGACTGTAGGTATTCTAGGCATATGCCTACTTCTTACTAGCCAACCCTCTGCACCAAAGGGAAATAGTAGAGTACCAAGGGAATTACATGTAAATACCTTTTTATATATGTCATACATTTATGCCAAACAAAGTAACATTTCCAATCGTTGGGTATGTGCGCATATTCCTATTCACTCAAAGGGAGGGATTCCCTTGAGGCCAGTTCCCTTGAATATCTCGGAAATGGCTGAGTGGATAATTAATCAAAACAAAACAGGCAATGCGTTTCAGGATACGGAAAACTGGGCACGTAAATGGAAGTCAGCAGGTTACAATCTGACTACCTTTGAAGGGGGGTACCAACCATGCTACAATAATTCCAAACGGCCCCCATTTTTTGTTATCACTAATACAATGGGAATAGGAAGAATGGGGCAATCGGTCTCTCTGATTAGAAACATCAAAGGAGGCCAAAATATGGGGTTTAGTAACTGCTCCCAGAATTATAATATAATCAAGCCACGGAACCGTCCAAACTGGGCCGATGTGGGAATTCTTAATGTAACAGAGATTCTGAATAAAACAGATGGAAAAGCCTGGACAGGCCCCGGAGTGTTGCTGACAAAGAAACAGCTAACATTCATTGCCTATAATGGCACCTATTGGGTGTGTGGCCACAAGGCCTACCCTTGGTTGCCCGAAAATTGGACGGGATCCTGCTATTTAGCCTACATCGTGCCATATATGTATCATATAAAGTCACTGTCGGAACATTTACACCGTCCTAAGAGAGCTATCACAGAAACAGAGAGGTTCTTTGCCATTCTAATCCCCAGGTATGGGACCACCAGACTGGCAAGGGAATCCATTAACATGGCATTCGTTGTGGAACGGGTAGCCAATGATGCCTCAGAGGCCCTAGTTAAAATCAATGCAGAAATAGTAGCAATCCGCACAGTAGCTCTACAGAATAGACTGGCCCTTGACTACATCCTGGCTGAAAAGGGAGGTACTTGCGCCCTACTCGGAACTGAGTGTTGCACATATATCCCAGATAGCTCCGAAGAAATTACCCACTTAGCGGAGCATATCCAAAAGGAGGTAGAAAAACTTAAGCAACCCCCATCATTCACTTTGTGGAGCGGAGGCACTGAATGACTAGGTTCAATAGGAACTTCATTGGTGGAAGGTTTAATTCTATTTGTTGTAATTATTTTACTTTTATATTGTTTGTTTATGTTTATTAAATGTTGTTGCAACCAGGCGGCTGTAGCTGCTGTCCCGCAAGTGAGACACCTTGCAGGTCCCAGCAGACCATCTGTACATGGCACAGGGGTATTTAATGCTTAAGGGAAGGTTGTTTACTGCATGAATTAAGATATTGATTTGGATTAAGTTCTAATAAGGTTAATTAAACTACTAAAACCAAACTTCCATTGTGGCCACGATTTGTGTGGAATCGACAAGTCCGGATATGTGGCGAAACACATCAACAAATTTTAGAAGGAAATTATTTTGTACAATGTTTAACCAGTGATACCTGATGGTTTATGATTCAGTTTGTGAAAGAATCAAAGGGGGGATTGATAGAGAATTCAAACAGGCTGCATACAGACAGGCTGTGAGAATTCACAGACCTCCCCCCCCCCAGTTAGAGCTTCTACGTGCAACTCAGCACATTGCATTAAGTCATCAATCAACTTGACATTTTAGGACCTTTGACAGCGAGCCAATTAAAGGTTAACAATATATTAATTGAGCCAATAAGGTCAAAGAAGGCGCGTTCTTTTCTGTAAACTGAGCCAGGTATAAGTACAGCCATGTTTTGCCATGTGTTCTCAGAAAGACAAAGAACTGGCAATCAGCCAGAAGCTTGTTGCTGCTGCCAGAATAAAAGTTATGTTAAAACTACAACCGGAGTTCGCATTTCATTGAAAATTAAGAGATCCAACAGAGACCAAAACTGAACACAATATTCCAGGTGAGGCCTCACCAAGGCCCTGTATAACTGCAGTAAGACATCCCTGCTCCTATACTCAAATCCCCTGGCTATGAAGGCCAACATAGCATTTGGCTTCTTCACCACCTGCTGGACCTGCGTACCAACTTTCAATGACTGATGAACCATAATACCCAGGTCTCGTTGCACCTCCCCTTTTCCTAATCTGCCGCCATTCAGATAATAGTCTGCCTTTGCGTTTTTGCCCCCAAAGTGGATAACCTCACATTTATCCACATTATACTGCATTTGCCCACTCCTAACCTGTCCAAGTCACCCTGCAGCCTCTTCGCGTCCCCCTCACAGCTCACACCGCCAGCCAGTTTAGTGTCATCTGCAAACTTGGAGATATTACACTCAATTCCTTCATCCAAATCATTGACGTATATTGTAAAGAGCTGGGGTCCCAGCACTGAGCCCTGCGGCACTCCACTAGTCACTGCCTGCCATTCTGAAAAGGACCCATTTATCCCGACTCTCTGCTTCCTGTCTGCCAACCAGTTCTCTATCCACGTCAGTACATTACCCCCAATACCATGTGCTTTGATTTTGCACACCAATCTCTTGTGTGGGACCTTGTCAAAAGCCTTTTGAAAGTCCAAATACACCACATCCACTGGTTCTCCCTTGTCCACTCTACTAGTTACATCCTCAAAAAATTCCAGAAGATTTGTCAAGCATGATTTCCCCTTCATAAATCCATGCTGACTTGGACCGATCTGGTCACTGCTTTCCAAATGCGCTGCTATTTCATCCTTAATAATTGATTCCAACATTCTACCCACTACTGATGTCAGGCTAACCAATCTATAATTACCCGCTTTCTCTCTCCCTTTTTAAAAAGTGGTGTTACATTAACTATCCTCCATAGAAACTGATCCAGAGTCAGTAGATTGTTGGAAAATGATCACCAATGCATCCACTATTTCTAGGGCCACTTCCTTAAGTACTCTGGGATACAGACTATCAGGCCCCGGGGATTTATTGGCCTTCAATCCCATCAATTTCCCTAACACAATTTCCCGTCTAATAGGGATATCCTTCAGATCCTCTTTCTCACTAGACCCTTGGTCCCTTAGTACTTCTGGAAGGTTATTTGAGTCTTCCTTCGTGAAGACAGAACCAAAGTATTTGTTCAATTGGTCTGCCATTTCGTTGTTCCCCATTATAAATTCACCTGAATCCGACTGCAAGGAACCTACGTTTGTCTTCACTAATCTTTTTCTCTTCACATATCTATAGAAGCTTTTGCAGTCAGTTTTTATATTCCTGGCAAGCTTCTTCTTGTACTCTATTTCCCCCCTGTTACTTAAACCCTTTGTCCTCCTCTGCTGAATTCTAAATTTCTCCCAGTCCTCAGGTTTGCTGCTTTTTCTGCCAATTTATATGCCTCCTCCTGGATTTAACACTATCCTTAATTTCCCTTGTTAGCCACGGTTGAGCCACCTTCCCCGTTTTATTTTTACTTCAGACAGGGATGTACAATTGCTGAGGTTCATCCATATGATCTTTAAATGTTTGCCATTGCCTATCCACCGTCAACCCTTTAAGTATAATTTCCCAGTCTATTCTAGCCAATTCACGCCTCAAACCATCAAAGTTACCTTTCCTTAAGTTCAAGTCCCTAGTTTCTGAATTAACTGTGTCACTCTCCATCTTAATAAAGAATTCTACCATATTATGGTCACTCTTCCCCAAGGGGCCTCGCACAACAAGATTGCTAATTAGTTCTTTCTCATTACACATCACCCAGTATAGGATGGTCAGTTCTCTAGTTGGTTCCTTGACATATTTGTCCAGAAAACCATCCCTAATACACTCCAGGAAATCCTCCTCGACCTCATTGCTACCAGTTTGCTTAACCCAATCAATATATAGATTAAAGTCACCCATGATAACTGCTATACCTTTATTGCATACATCCCTAATTTCAGTCCCCAACTCACTACCACTGTTCGGTGGTCTGTACACAACTCCCACTTGTGTTTTCTGCCCCTTGGTATTCCGTAGCTCCA